>NW_020449074.1:347361-451820 GCF_003343035.1 Apteryx rowi | reverse complement strand
TCCTGGCCTGTCTTTCCTAAAAAGCACGTAGCCATCCATGACAGCACTCCAGTCATGCTGTGTTAGAATTATTATCAGCATTATTTTAACATTTGGAAAAGACAATTTTAAAGATATAAAAGATTAAATTCTCCTTTTCAGCTGTTTTAATAATAACTTGAAGCAATGTTATTCCAGATTTATATCAGCACTGGAAGAGAAGAACAAATAGTTCCATGAACAGTGGAATTAATGAAGCCTCTTTCTTTACATAGTCATGTCATTTTTCTGTGGTGCACCCGGCCCATATTTCCTTTGCAATAACTAAGGTTTTCACCATGCCTTCCCTGTTACCTCCTATACTGTGGCTGGTCCGGAGTTGCATCTGTGCCAATCAGCCAGGTATTAAATCCATTCTGGTTGGCTAGTGGGACAGTGCCACTGTAACAACTGAATTTTCCCTGACTTTCCTTCAGCTTCGGTGCTACTTTGGCTCTGCTCTGTAACTAGCTGCAAGTTTTTATAAAACATTGTAGGAACTTAACTGTATTGTCACCTCAACTTCTCTGACAAATTTTGCTGAAATTTAGTTAACAGGTTCTCAATTCATTTAAAAGGGGGATAAATGGTGAGGCAGAGGATCAGGTAGCAGAACAGCCATAAGTCACACTTTCTTGAGGAAATCAGCTCAAATTCATTAGTGGAAGAAGTAGGACTAGAATTAAATTTGTGTCTGACTCCGAAGTGTTTTGTTTAACTCTCATCTCACCGTCTATCATATATGCTTTGAAGCTCTTCCCTTTTTCCTCCTGAGGTAACTATATACCTCTGTTTGGCCGACAGGAAAGTCCGAGTAGGTGCATCCGAGCTCTGCTTTGGAAATGAAATGTAGCAGTTAATTTGCAACACTGCCAGCACTTTCAAGGCAGAATACGAAAAGACCACTACTTCAGACGAAGAAAGTGACAGTGGGGAAGGGCTCCTTTTAAACACTGCAAATTGGATGGGTGCATCAGGAGTGTAATTTTAAAGTAATCTGACAAGGTTGTTTAGAAAGAACAATCTTCTTACTTGTCGAAACAGTTTTCAGACCTCCAGAACTCAGCAGTCGTTGAGTTTTCAGGGTCCTTCTGAAGTCGGCAAACTGCCTGTTTGATATAACTCTGGACTGTCATCTGAGCTGTATCTTTCAGAGTTTCAGATTAGCTTCTACACAAGCAAGCAGTGCGCTCTTTGCCATTGAAGGTAGCAAACTTCAAATTTTAAAACTTAAATTACAGCATCTTGAAAAGAAGTTTCTCCAAAGGAAAGCTGAACTGAAATTATGTTAAAAGATATGTCTTCCAAAGAGAAAGAGAAGACATTAGACTCAGAAAGCAAATGCTTATTTGGAATGAAAAGTAAGTAAATTTAGGAACACAAGAATAGGAGTGTGGGGAAAAGGTTTTAAAGGAGGGCGCTAACTGGAAGATATTCTTTTAGTCCACTTTCCTTCTTCACAGAGGAGTGCAGGAGTTGGGGAAGGCCATCCAAAGCAACTTTGCTCTGTCTGCTCTGATATGTGCTTATCTAGCTTGATTCTGGGAGGATGGGCTTAGATCTACCTACACTCAAAAAAATTTATCTATTTCTTACAGAGGGCATGCCACAGATCCTGGGAATTAGCTGAATCCTGGGAATTATGGGGGCTAATAAAAAGATATATAAGCAGAAATGAGGGTCTGAGGTTATGGGAAAGGGTGCTGGATGAGTATCTCCAAAGTGAGCTGTTCAGGAACAGACCTGTTGCACAGGGACCCCTGTTCAAGGATACTGCTTAGGGGYGTCTGTCCTAGTGTTTCCTGTCTTGGAGACTTATCTCCTCAAGTTCCCCCAGGAGAAATATTGACAGATATCAACTATACTCATCTCTCACATGATCAACACGAACACTGGAGCAGTTGCCCAGGGATGTTGTGGAATCTCCATCCTTAGAGATGTTCAAAACCCGACTGGACATGGCTTGGAGCAGCCTGCTCTAGTTGACCCTACTCTAAGCAGGGGGATTGGACCAGATGATCTCCAGAGGTCCCTTCTGACCTCAACCATTCTGTGATACTGTGAATCATGGTTTGGAGTGACCACACCTGTAGTAAAGGGTTCATCTTTCCATGGTTAACTCTTATTTTGGTTTTCTGTTTAGGCTGACACAAAAAGTTGCTGGGTGGTGACTTTTGCAGTGTAAATGTTCTTCTGCCTAGACATGGGCTGAAACCAGCAAAATCTTGTCACATGTGAGATCATCTTTACTGGCTTCCAGTCTCTATAAAAGTTTGCTGAATTTTAACTTGTGACTCAAACGTTGCACTTGAGCCATTTGGTCCACTCTGTCTCTCAACTGTTTAGCTTTGCAGCTAATCAGTATCTGATAGCTCTCATGTTCTAGGAGGAATATATGCTAGAAACCTGTTATGTAACTGATATATGCTGGGCCAGGGATGAGGGGATTTTTTTTTCCTGAAAATCTTTTTTTTTTTTCTGTTACAACTTACCTGATGGAAGGTTGAGTTTTTGAAAGCATTTTCTTTTTTTAATATGAAAAAGTAAATTTATGGAAAAATATTTAATTGGAGCAAAAAGAATGTTGACCCACGCTCATGCTGTTTTGAGATGAAATGGTCACCTGGTATTTTAGTTCTGGTATTACAGGTTCACATTATTCTCCTCAGTCTGGGAACTCTGGCTTGTTTACATCTTCTAAGATACATCATGGGGAGGAGATTTGTTTTGCTAAAAAAGGGTGAAATTTTTCCGTTATGAAGTCAATGGTTGGCCAAATAGGTCAGTCCTTTTTTAAAAAAAATATTTTTGGCTTTCCAGATAAATTTTCCAGGTATTGACAAATGTGTCTGTGTAAAGAATTGGTATTTTCTCTGCGAACCTCCCCTTCCCTCAATTTTGTGACTAATTTTTGGCAAATTCTCCTGTCTGGCTGTCCTCAGGGTAGACCAATGTTCATCTGGGGACAAAAGACTAACAAAAGCAGATGATTAGGGAAATAAGAGTAAAGAGAAACAGAAATCTGTACATACTCTTGCTCTGGTGGAGTCTGATGGGGGCAGTAAGAGATGTGGGTGGAAAGAGTGACACACAGTGCTGGAGAGGAGCCTGCCATGACCACTGCTCTTCTGGAGAGAGTGGCAGGATGAGAAAGGGAGTTGTCCCTATGCTGTATCTCCTAGACCAACACTAACCAGCACCTAAGGGTTAAAAACACATTCATTGATCAGTAAGGAAAAGGCTAGTGCTGGTGGAATGACTGGCCATAATAAAAAGTTATGAATTTCAAGAGAGAAAATGTTCTTTGTTTGTGAAACAGCAAATAAAGCTGGGATAAAGGAGAGAAGGGGAAAAACTGAGCTGAAGAGAAGCTGTTGCCTAGCAGGGAGAACATTTCAGTTCTGAAGTGGCATCTTGGATGCAGTCTCATTGAGGTAGCAATCATAAACTAGGTGACAGTTTCCATAGGAAACAATCCTGAGACAATAAGAAAGTGGACAAGATCACCTCTGTTTCTTACAAAATCTCACTCTGCTCAGATCCCTGTTTCTCAGATTTAAATCTTTTAGGATTTCTTGAGGAAGACAGATTTCTCTTTCCATGTCTTTCCTGCTCTTTGAACCAGTAAATAGGGCTAACTGTTGTGCATTGATTATGTGAACCATGCATATTGTAATCAGTAAAATTTCATAAAATTTTCAACTAGTTCTGTTGTAAAATATTTTTAGGCAAGATAGATCTCTGGCATCAAGGCCTTCTATCACTTTGTTAGATGCAAAATCTTTTTAGATGCTCTTATCTATAAGGTCTTACAGAGATTGAGCCAATTGACATTTCATTTTGAGCTTCTCAATCGTGGTCATTCAAAAAATTGTCATGGACCATATGCAAAAATGTCCTTAAAAGGCGGGGTAAGATTATTTTCTACAGTTCAATAAATTAGTGTTCTTGTACACATCCTGTAATTACAATGGTTCTTCGTGTTCACTTTGCTGTTTGAGAGAGCCAATTTTTCCATTAAAAACATTTATAATTGTTTTCCCTCAATTGTTCTAGCCATGTTATAATCATGTCATGTAATGACCTTTAAAACGTGTCTAGAAAAGCCTGCAGCTGTTCCCTCCTTGCTTGCTCTCTACTGAGTTATATTTAAGCCAGTGTCCCTGAAAACAGGCAGTAATAAAAGGGATATTATCCTCAGCAAATATCTTAATCATGGTAAATCTCTGTTGCCCTGCAAATGACTGCACGGGGGATTACAGCTGAGTAAGCCATTTGCTGAATATCACTGCCACCTTTCCTGGGCCATTTAAGCATGTTTAATTTTTCAGGGTGAAACATGAAACCCACTAATACAAATGTTTGCATTTGGACTGAATTATATCCAGACTGTAACAGTTATAGCAGACTTAGGACCAGATTGTGACTGATCTGTAGGAGGCCAGTTCTTCTTGGGAGAGTGAGAGAAAAAAATGCAGATTCATTCCCAGTTCCAGCTCACTTATGTCACTTACGCTGCCTCGGTCCTTTTCAATATTTATATAAGGGTATTATGGGTTGAAGTACCAGTAAATATATGGATGATGCTTAGCTCCGTATTTTCTTTACATCAATCACAGTCCTTACCATTGCCCAATGCCTGGAAGCTATCAGTGTCTGGATGAAAGACAGCTGGCTTTAGTTCATCCTGGCTAAGATTGAGGTGGCAATGCTATAAAGCAGAAAATATTTTCAGGGACTTGTGTCCTCTGTAACATCACTTTCCATCTGTTTGTTTATCCAGATTTCTATCAGATTGCCCAGAAACATTGAGAGCATCTGTTCTCCAGTGATCAAGCTTAAGGGAACCTTTTGGGAGCCTGAAATAGTACTGCATACTTCATCCTTTCTTTTTTTTCTTCTTTCTTTCTTCTTTTTAAAAAAATGGTGTCCTTTATCTGTGGCAGCCCAGGGGACTGCAGCCCTAACCAGTTTGGACTTGGCCAGAGCAGTCCACATATTCACGACCTTGAGAACTGGCAGCTCCAACAGGTGTTTCCTAGGGCAGAATTCAGTGACTGGGAGGAGGTGGCACCTTTTTCAGATGGTGCCACACCACAGCATGCCAAGAGCACATCACCCCTAAACTGCACTGGTTTCCAAGGAGTATGCAGTTAGATTTACTATCCCCTCATAATATTTCAAGCCATCTGCCTGATGACTTCCTGAGGCAGCTTCAAGGGTAAGAACTGCAAATAGTAGAGGTAGAGATTTGTTGTCAATTGACTCATGACTACTGGACCAGCTTTCAGTAGAAGTGCGAGTGGCCGTGAATCACAGTTTTCTGAGCAAAATATAACACTCACTGTGTTTAGGCCCCAGTGAAGTTCCCAAATGATAAACTCTGACTTGAACAGTCAACAGAATTTAGTAAAGTGTTCTAAGGACCTTACATGGGTCCACAGAGCATTAGGTTAAACAATCAGTTATACTTGTTAATTGGAAGAAGTAGCTAATAATAACCAAATTGGAACAGGAAATTCAGTTAGTGCCTTGTAAGAAATAAGATCTTCACAGAGGACTCTGGCAACTTGCTCGTTAGAGACTTCAAAATTGATCTTTTTCTAAAGTTAATTAACTATTTCATATTTCAACCACTTT
This sequence comes from Apteryx rowi, assembly GCF_003343035.1. NCBI lineage: Eukaryota > Metazoa > Chordata > Aves > Apterygiformes > Apterygidae > Apteryx > Apteryx rowi. The sequence continues at coordinate 446,162 of NW_020449074.1, read as the reverse complement.
AGCCAGTCACAAATATTCTCTCTTCCCATATTATAGGTTTAACATTAACTCTGTATAGCTTGTTCTATTCCAGTTTTATACCCTTGTACTTTTAGCTTGAATCCATATTTTGTTCTAAGCAACAGAAGTCTATTTTTTCCATTTTGACTGTCTATCCTTATTTGCAGTTTTTGTAGTCCTTGAAGTTCCTATGATTAATAAGCATAACTTTGATTAAGCGATCGTGTTTATACTTTATTAGGTTCTATTATACTCTGTTAGGTTTTACACTGTATACCTAGGCTAAAGCTTTGGTCCCACTTCCCTCCCAGAAGAAAAAAATCCTTTGGAAGAAAATTAGAGATGAAGATACAACGCTTAGTATATGCAGTGTATTATTCAGATACCTTCATGGTGATTGTGACTGAAACACCTACACATAAAATTAATCCTTAGAGTGGCTGATTGATTCTTTACAGCTCTACGAGGTTCCTCTCTCCCTACATACTTTAGCGTTAAAAAGAACTTTATTCCTGCTTCTTGTCACTGTTTTACATGCTCAGATGGTCATGGGTTTATTACTATAGATATTCCCCAGGGATGTGTGATCTTCAAACAGCTTCTCCCATGAATGAATTAGGTCTTAATTCTGTCTTCATCTATTGGGAATGAATGAAAAAGTTTTTACCTGTTCCATAAATGTTTTGGGGTGTGAAAGTGTTCCTGCAGTGGGATAAAAACTGGGACCTAAAGATTTTTGAAAAAGGCTAAAGAGGAAGAAGGAAGATTACATACCAGAATAAACAGTGCTTAGGGTTAAGATTCTTACAAGGACTGTGAGGGTTTGGACCAGGGTTTCCACATTCCAGGTGACTCTTCTGATCTCCAGAGGTGAGGTTTTGAGGTGGCTATATTTTTAGTTTTGAGTATTAATTTTCAAGTTGAGATTGAGAAGTCATTTGCTCTAAGACATTTCTTTTAAATCAGCACATTCCTGTCTTGGATTTCCTCAGAAGTAATGCTTGGTTTCTTCACATAGTTTCTCCTGAAAAATCTCATCTAATGTAGAAATTAGCCCTGCTTTGAGCAGCGGTTGAACCAGATAACCTCCTGAGGAGTCTTCACACCTAAACTCTTCTATGATTCTACTTTGGTGGAAAATTCCCAGCCAGGAAGAAATGATTCTTGAGCCTGTAGTTGCAGTACAATCAAAAATGTCACATTATGTGCTAGCTGCCGTGATGTAAAGATTTAAGTATTAAATATGAAATACTTATTAGCTAGTGTTCACTGATACTGAGTAGTTTGATACATATGGACTTTGCAGAAGTCCTCAGATTTTATGTATTGGTGATAGCAGACATAGAGCACACAGTGACATGGAGAGACAAATGTCATGTCTGTGCTAGGAAGCTATACAGGGCCAGGGGCAGCCCCAAGCACTGGCTGATGATTATCTGCACGGTTTTGTCATTAGCGTGGCCTGTGGCAGTTTTGACCTGGGACAAATAGCAGCATTTTGGATGATGACTGACTATATGCTTGCGAGGTTACCTTGGGTTGGGGATCACTCCCGTTAAGTGGTTTAGATGCAGCACCTTGCGGTGGGGAGGAAGAGGAGGATTTAGCTGTGTGAATGCGAGCCGAGATATGCCAGTTGGCCTTGAGGCTAGAGAGCAATCTTTGGCTTGTTGTAGCTACATCTCTAGTAGTAAATAACATGATCCAAAGGAATGTTGCTCTGCAGAGACTAGGGAGGTTGAAGTTATATTTCTGGCTCTGTGCTGTGTTGGCTGGGGTGATTGTAGACAAGACATTTCAGTTTTCTTGGTCTCTTTCATGCACACATCTAGATGTCCAACTATTTAGATTCAGCTCTTCCAAATGGAGTTTATCTTCTGTAGTGTGTTGGTAGACATACATGGGAAGGGCCTGTTCTAAGCTGGGACCTCTAGGGGTTCCCATAATACAAACAATAATAGCAAAAAGAAGGAATGGCATGTGATTGCTTGTAAAATAATTGCCTAGTCTCTTTGACAGATGTAAACCGAGAGACTGTTCTGTTTGCATCAGCCTTGCGAAAGCAGGAGTATATTTTGTGTTCTTGGACTGTCCATTGCACTTAAGAGCAGTTTTGCACATCTATATTTGCAACAGGCTCAAGCAATTCCCACCATTAACAAAATTAGTACGGCTCCTATTGGATCTGCCAAGGGAGCTCTCCTTTTGAAAAAAGCTGTTGAGCATAATTATGTTCACATTTCAACTGCTGTGAAGTAGGATGAATGCTTGGCACATGAAGGGCTGATCTCTGTGTGGGGAACATGCCTAAAGCTGGGCCTTTACCTTCATCTGCCACAGACTTCTAATATAACTATGGGGAAATCACTCAGTTGCCGTGCTTCGCTTACTTGTATGCAAAATATAATTATTGGCTGTTTACTGGATCTCACATGTGCTTGATTAAAAAAAATCATTAAATGTGCTGATAATGCCTTAAAGGTAGTGTGTAATGCAAATGATCACTGCTATTCTAGCAAATGCAGTTGTAAGGCTGGGATTCTGCTGGCAGCTGATGTGCACATCTGGGCGTATGCCAAGAATTACTGCTGCCTCTGACAAGCTCACACCATGGGGTGGTGATAAGGCTCCTTTCACGTTGGGCGCCTGCCTCTGGATCAGCTGAATAATTAAGTGTTTGTTTCCTTCCAGATGAGTACAAGAGTAAAGTAGCCTGTGAAGATGACAAGCTGAGGCTAAGGTGTAAGAAGAGCATGGTGATAGCCATTTACTCTGCTATCTTTGGAAGGACACAAGGAGGCAGCCTGGAGTGCCCATACCAAAGCCTAGGGATGCCCATGATTGGTAAGCAGGGGAATGTCTTGACAGAGCACACTGATCTGGGCAGGGTGATTTCATTTACTGTCATCATGGTAATGCTGGCACAAATCATGGCTAGGGAAAGCAGAACTGGCACATGCAACCTGCTACTGTGATGCAGCTGATGTGTGGCACCTTGTCACCCAGTAGTGAGCTCCATCATGAGCTCTGAACTCCAGAGGTTCCCCTACACACCCTAGCCAAGTTAATGAGCCACAGACTTTTGGCAGATTCATCAGACTAAATATTTGAGACTACTCCTTGAATTTCTTGACCAATTTTCTTTCCTCCTGCTGTTTCACCCCTACCTATGCTATGGATGAGTGTATTATCAGCAGGTGTCATGGACCACTTGTGGCAAAGTCAAGCAAGAGATTGTATTTAAATTTTAATAAAAGTTAAAGCAATGGGTGAAAATTCTCAAAGCAAGTTGTTAAGTTGCATCATGTTATGGTCGGTTTACAATACCTTCAAGTAGCTTATTTTCTCCCAGGCTATCACAGTCTCATTTGTTCATGTGTTAAAGATCCATAAATTTAAAAACATTCACTAGAACTCTCTGTTCTTGAGCCAACATGAAATGAGTTTGAGTATTTTGAGCTGTGTCACAGAGAGCGAATATCCACAGCGCAAAATCCTGTGGTCAGCATTCCTCATCATGAGTCTCTACAGCGGTGAGAGGAGATTGACCAGTTTCCCAAAAGGAATCCCTTCTAGAGGGGGAAGGACTTCAGAGGGGCTGTACAGCGAAGCCTGAGCTGGTATCTRTTCAGCTGTATCTGGAGATGTTTGTCTTCACAGCTGCTGATCCAATACCCTTAAGGAATTAAATGCTATTCTGATGGAGACATGTGAAGTGACTGCTTGGGAATATGATATGCACATGATGGATGTCAGTAGGAAACCACAGGTGGAATCAGGCCAGCCAAGTTATTTGTGCAGCATGGTGAGTGCCTGAGTTGTGTTGCTGCAAGAATCTGAGCGCTTGCAGCACAGCCGAGTAGTTCAGTCTCCTACCCAGTCTCATGGTTCAGATGTATGGCAGGAGAGTCATGGTCACTTAAAAAGTTACCTCCTGTCTTCTGAGGTGACTTATCTGTCCCTGGATGTGCTTCTGTTGTCGCCAGCTGCTGGAGAACAGACGCTGAAACAGCTATGTTTGGCAAGTTGGCTTAGGCTTCTTTTAGGTGACATTTGCAATGGGCTGAGAGTGTGGACGCTAGTGACTATGGTGATGCAGCTGCAGGGTGGTGACTTGCTGAGTCAGTGAAACTTGATGGACTTCCAGCATATGCTCAAGCAGAGAGCTCCTTTGTCCTTGGTGAGAGTGCAGGAATAGGCATTTACAGGTGATGAAGKACTGGTGTTGGGATCTGCTTTTTGAGTGGTCACATGAAGCAGAACTCTTCGTTTGGAATGAAAGCCAGAAAGGGTAAAATTTTACTCTTACTTGCCCAGGTGCAAAGTCCTGAAACTTATGCCAGCTGAGAGCAGGATTATGTGTCACTAGAAAAAGGATTGGGAGGCAGTGGAGCTGCAAGAGCAAAACTGTAGCTAAGAGAACAAACTGTGAGGTATGATAGCAAGGCTGCATGTGCCATGCAGTCTAAAGTGCTTGGATGCCTRGGTGTTTCAAACTGGCCTTGTGATGTCTATAAATTATGATGTTTGCCCAAGGAAATAAGATGTCTGATCCTACAGTGTGGCATGCAGTCTGCTGCTGGAAGGAGAAAGGGCCTTCCTTCAATGTCAGCTCTTAAATGGAAACTAGTTACAAGAGCAGGTTCAATACAGAATGCTATAACGCCAAGCTGACAGTGGGAATTACTAGGCAGCTTTACACTGAAATGCTCTGTAGGGTTTTAGGCTGTGGACTGAGGCTAAAAACATTGAGTTGTTGGACATCTGTTTTGCATGAGATGACCGGATGGGACAGTGATCTTATGATGCAATTACAGGAGGTGAGTTGGTAGCTGTGGTTATCACTCCTGTGTTGGCTCTGAATAAGAGAAACCAGTACAGAATCCATCTGCAACCCAAATCAGCAAAAGTGCATACTTTTACAGTGCTGAAGTGGGGAGGTTGTRCTCCATGTTGCCACCAGTAATCGTGGGAGTGGTGTGCAGAGTTCCCCGAGCCTGCTTCAGAAACGTATTCCTGCTGTGGGCCTGCCTAGCCCAGGAGGCAACTGTGTTCCTTCAGGAGTAGGTGAAAACATCATGGCTTGAAAATCAAAGCTTTCTCTAGTTAGAGGACGTTTCTCTGCAGGTTTCCACAGCCCTGCAATACGGGGAGGTCCATCCTGTGACAGCCTTTGATTCCAAACATTAGCAACGAGCTGATCTAACAAATGTAGCTGTATGACTCAGACTCCAAGGCAGCATCCAGTTCCTGTAAGGCAGAATCCAACTCCTTTCTGCACTGGAGGATTTATTCTGTTTGAATTTCAGGGGACTTATGATTTGTATCAAGTCTGAGCCTCGGCAGAGGACCTTTTTGTGGGAAGTAGGTCCTGGACAAGTTTGCAGTGATTATTTTTATTTGGTCAGCATGAGTTACTGTTGAGTGAAGAACTCCTCATGGTTACCCCAAAGGTGGGGAAGGGTATCTGTTCTTCCTCTCAAAATGAAAAACAGTTCAGAAAATTTTCTTCCATTCTTTTTTTGAACAAAATGCACATTTACGTTGCATTTAGAAACCTACAGCTTCTACCATGTGAGACTTTTAAAGAACTGAGGTCTAAGAAGGGGAGGAGGGATGGCCTAGTAGAACATTGTATTCATTTCCAACTCTGCCACAAAGTAAGTGGACAAATCATTTAATCTGCATTGTTTGTGTATTGTAACATTTGCAGCCCTTTAACACCTGCATAAGCTTGTGAGTAATGTAGGATCCCTAAGTAAGACTTCATACACCATGCCATGCCAAATGCGTGCTTTCTCTCTAATGTCTATATTAATGTGCTTAGCTTCTGAGAAGGGAAAGTTGTTGGGAATAACTGCATCTTCTCCCTGTTATGTTAAAAGAAAAAATCTGCCAGGATTCCCTTCTAACCAGGAACATGCTGAAACTTGTGTCTCTGACCGTAATGGGAAACCCCTGCAAACAGCTGGACCCTCCTTGAATGCCTTGGGAACTCTGAAAAGCTCCTATAGGAATTTGACCTTATTTGTAACTCTCTTAATAAAGCTTCCACTTTGCTGCCAGCATGGGCAGAGACAATACACAGAGCATAGGGAGGTCTCTGGGGAAGGAGTTATTTGCAAGCAACAAACCATTAATATCCCTCAGCCCAGTGAGTCCTTTGCCTCTTTATTGTGCTGTTCACAGCTGCCTCTGTCTGCATCTCTTTGAGTGACTTGTTTATACCGAGAGAAGCCAATTTAAAAATGACCTTTTTTTACTTGTATCCAAATGCAAGGTAATGATCTAATTAGGGGACTGAGGAGGAGGAACTTGGATGTAAAACAATTATCTTTTTATCGTTTAGTAGAGCAATATCCTTGATCACATTCAGTGCACCTGACATGTTCACATGTACATTTGTACAGCAGCTATCCCTGCCCAAAGGGAATGAGATGGACAYGTGCAGCTCACCTCTAACATCTGGATCTGGGTCTCCTTCTCAAGGACCTTGTCTCTCTCCATCAAGTATACAAAGAGCCCAAAGCAATTTCACTTCTTGTCTGGGTCAAAGGGTTCTGGGCTTGGTTTCAGAGTCAGCACAAGATCGTGGGAACTCTAGCTCCAAAACTGAGGTTCAGATCATGGTGTGTGGGCTGAGCTGAGTAGTCTGCGGAGAAGCGAAATGTCCTTGTCACCTAACATGCAAGTTCTCTCCTGTGTCTCTGCAAAGAGAAAATGGATGTGTTTACAGAGCCTTGAGGCAACTCAGATGGTCAGTGGTTCTGTCTAGCTCCTTGGATCTGGTAATGTAAGAGCAGAGAATTAAGTTCAGCAAAGGTTGCCTGTGCTTTACATGCTGATTCCCTGGCATTTGTCATTTTAAGGCAGGGCCAGAAAGTCATTCAGCCCAGTTTGTATTGATTTCCTCCTCTTAATGCAGATGTCTATGTGACTTGAACCAGAGCCTTCACAGTCTATCACATAAATATCTATTACATTGTATAAATAATAGACTCTTGTAGTCTCTTTACTTGTGACCAGATCTAGTTTGTGAATAAGTATGAAATACATGCAATAAAAAATATCATTTTAGGCCATGGATACATATTACTGTTCCTGCCAAAAGAAAACTGGTTTTAAGAGATTACTGCCCCTCATCCATTCATTCTTATCTCCCTTCCTCTTCTCCACCCACAAAAATTTTCCACTCTATATTTCTGTTAGTACAAGTTTGTGTCTGTGCTCTAAACTTGGTCTGTGAAATGCTAAAAAGAAAAAAAAAGGCGTTTTTAGGGGGAAGGTATATTTTTTTTTATTTAAAGCATGTCAGATTTCTGGTAAGAGCATAGAGTCAGAAGCAGCTGAATCAGGATGACAGACGAGGTGGYGAACTGGGGTGTTGAGGGTGGAGATAACTCCCGCTGGCAGGAGCGGCAATAGGAATCTCTTAAGCCTGTTTTGCAGTGGAAGGATTTGTAGCGTGGAACCGTAGCCTAAACAGAAAAAGATTAAAAAGAAAAAAGCCAGCCCCTTTTGCTGGTGCTGTGTGGAGCCCGGAAGACCTCCAAATGGTGGAGCTGGCACAACGACGGGTACTAGCCTCTGGCACTGACGGGGAGGCAGCTGGGGCTGGGGGTGGCAGGAGGAGAAGGGGGGATCYGCTGACATCTGTGTGAGCAAATAATGACATATAACACGGCCGTCCTTTAGTGGGTCCAAGTGCTTGTCTCTGGAAACGCTCTTTTACTACAGCCTGATGTCACCATGTTGCTGCTGATGGCTATGATGCTTGGTCTGTGGGATGAGCAGCGCACTGGGAAGGGAGTCAGATTGCAACTTTCTTCTTTAATGTGCCCGTCGGGCTTCCAGAGCRCGCTTTCCTGTAGGTGGATGCCCTCTGTCTAGGTTTGATTTACATTCAGTGGAGAAACTACTTTGCTTTGTGTAATACYGATGATTAAGAACATGTTTGTAGAGGCTGAGCTGTGTATATGTAATAAAACCCACAACTATCCAGGTTTGAAGGCTAAATAAATATCAGTTGCTGTTTAATTCACGTATAATACCTTATTAAATCTAAATTGAAATGAAATTCCCATTTAGAACTCTAAGTTAAAGTGGGACGAAGCCTGCTTTCAGAAAGTTGTTTTTCAGTTTTAGATAGTTTGCCTGTTTCACTTTTTGTTTCAAAACACCAGGAGGTAATTAAAATCACTTTACAGCTCTGTTTCTGAAAAAACTCAAACTATTGTTGGATTCCAAAGAGTCATAAAAATGGTTTATATAAAATTGTAGGGTTTCATGTGCACACAATTGGCTTTTTTTAATGAAGAAAATCCATTCAATTTTGTTTCTGGACAAGATCTTTTTCAAAGCCAAGGTTTAACTWGGTTAAAAAAAAAGAAAGTTTACAGTAACCCCCCTGAAATGGTTCTAAATAAAAATTCTGATAGCAGTAATTTAAATAGCACTAGCAGGCTCTGTGATGATATATGATTGCTATTTGAGGAAATAAAGTGGGTGTTTGTATTGCCTTCAATAGGATAAACTTAAGTGATCTTACAAAAGACKCCTATTGCCCTGCTATTAGTTAAAGGAAATGCAGAATATACTCCCAAAAATAAGTGGGCAGAACTTTAGAGATGTAAATTCGTAGCATCTCAACTGATTTCCGTGGAGTTACTCTGGATGAAAACCAGTGTAACTTGTTCAGAGCTGATAAAGTTCCTCTTAAAATAATTCAGATGTCAATCAAGAATAAGACAAAATTACCATGATGGTGAATGCTGAGCCTGAGAAATGAAGGTAATGTGAAACCTGTGAGGCTGCAAGCACGCAGTGTTTTATTTTAGGAACCAAGGGCAAGAAGTGACTTGCAGGTTGTGTCAGCTGGTTAGTCTCTTAAAGAAGTGGGCCAGTCCCACGTGTTCGGGAAGTTTAGACCTTCCTTCAGCCTGGATGTGGGCACGTGTTGAAATGTACCCATAATCTGGAAAATGCTTTTGTTAGGCTGTAATGAATTGGAAGGACAGATGAACTCAGGGGCTTTATACAGCAGTAGATGCATTGAACAGCAGCATCCATATCTTTCCTTGGCTGAAGCAAAAGCTGTTAGCTTCTTTGCTTTTTATCTTGAATGCCTTATGGCCTATAATCAACCGTTTTCTGCTGCAAATTAAATAATAAAATTTTTACTGTCGCTGCCAAACCAAAACTTCTTTGTTCCCTGAGACTTCTTGGAGCCAAGTTTGAAGCTGTCCTCAGATTCTCACTTTAGCCCCCCCAAACCTGCAAAGTGGCGTTCATTTGCTCAATTTTACACACTCTGAGTCAGTCTCTGCAAAACTGGAGCCTCATATATTTTATATGAATTCTGGTTCCAGATGCAACAGTGATAAGATGATTTGAGGTCACATTAATAAACCAAGTGTTTCTAAATGTAACTATAGCATCTGCAATTAAGCCTGCAATTGATCCTTCAATCGCAGTCTCTAGATGTAATTAAAGTTTCTTTTAAGACCATTTTCTCTTTTCTGGCCCACTGCTAAAGTTTCCAAAGTTTTATGAAGTGTTTGGTGAGTAATTTTTCTGTCTTTCATTAAATGTACTTTTTAATGTAAAATTGGCCTTCTTAGCACACCCTCCTTAACACTTGGATGTAGGTTTTTTTAGCCAGCCTTTTCCAGTGGCATTGTACAAGATACAGATGTTAAATTCAGCTGCACCAAGTTCCCTCCTGCTCTTTGTAGTAATGATGATACGAATTTATATCAGAAACCTGACTCAACATGATACGGAAGTACCAGACACTGCAGAAGCATAAACCAGACAGAAAGTCCTTCCAACATGAAAGCTTACAGAAGAGGAAACRATAGGCAGGGTCTGATGCAGTGCTGAGGGAGGCAGGCTTCCTTGTCCTCATTATGGACCATGAAACCCAGGCATCCTGTGTCCCCTGCCATCTGCCCAGGGGACAGTGCAGAGTGGCAATGCAGAGACAGGACTCCTCACGTGCATGCACACGGTCTCTCACTTTCCTAACTGTTACTCTGTGCTGTAGCATCTCTCTGCCGCATCCTTCTGGTGCTGTCCTGCACGGCATCAGGTAGCACGAGCTGCTTGTGCTACAGCTGGGAAGCAGGGACTTGGGAGACCAGAGCTAATGTGTGGGCCAAAGCCCCATTAATACTCCTCCTCCAATGCTGCCTGCAAGCCCTTTTGCACAGCCCAGTGCCTTAATATGCAAAAACTCTCCTGAGCCCCTACTTACAGCTCAGAAATGCTTTTAACCATCTCTTTTTTCAAATTAGTCTCTTATTTCTCTACTTGAAGATGGTCTTTTTGTGTTTGGAAAGGTAACAGATTTACTTTGTAGGTTTTCTGAAGTCTGTTGCTTTATGAAGGACCTGAACTTTGTATCAGCCCCAGCTAATGGAGCATCATTAACATACATGAGAAACTGTCCAAGAGCAGAAGGGAAACGTCCTTCACTCCTGTTTATGATAGAGAGCCTGTTGCACAATGAGACAGTTTTGAGTCACTCCTAGGTAAAACGTGAAGGACATTTATCTCACTGGCAAGACTGGATTACTTTCCTCCTACTTATATCCTTCTTTCCCTTGCATTGAAGATTGTTTTCTCTTTTGGCAAATGAGCAGATAACCACAGTGCTGATTCAGACCTCTGTCAGGTTCCTTTGCAGGAACTAAATTTTTCTTCTGTTAGTTGTTTGACCTCCGCATCTTCTGTGTTTCATTCTGTCCTCCCTGCTTTGTAGCTCTCAGAACATAACTTGTCCTGCTTTATTCTTTAGCAAAAGATCCTGCTGCATGCTTTGGAGGTAAATCGTGTCCTCTGCTTGGGATGGTGTTCCCTCCTAGAGATGTCACTTGTTTGGAATATTTATCTTATTCCATCAAGGGAATATTTATCTTAGCTCATTCTTATTACTTGATCCTTGAAAGATAGCGAGGAAAGCTAGGACTCTGCTGCCTCTTTTAATTCTGGATGTGGGGCTGTTCCTGATGCCTTTACTCTGAGCCAAAAGTGTGCCACAGATTTCATCTTTTGATCAGACACCACCAGTCATGTTCCACTTCCTAATCACATACCTCACATATACCATTGGAAATAGTGTTTTAGGCAGTGATTCTCTTTCTGAAACCTTTTATTACAGCCAATCATTTGGTCCTTCTGATACTGCAAGATCTCATACTTTTTGGCATATGGTTTTCAAGGAAAGGAACAATAAAGCTTTGTTCATTGAATAAGCAGAAGGAGTGCACCACTTTGTATGCTAAATATACAGGCTCAGAGTGCTTCCTCTGACAAATGGGTGGAGGTTTCTTCTCAGGCTCTATTTTTTCTTTTTTTTCAGGAGAATACGATTCCTATGTCAACTAAGGACATTCAGGACTAATTTACAATAGGGTCTGTCAAGATTAGTAATGGAAACTAGATAGATCTGATGCTCAGATGAAAGAATAATTATTGCTGTGAACATTAAGAGAGAGAATGTCCTGCCCAGAACCCCCAAGAGCACACAGGACTAAATTTAACGGGCGATTAACAGAATAAAAAGGAATTGGAAAAAATGGATGGTCTGTAGATAAGTGCTGGAGATTAACACTAGAAAGATGAAGTACTTTTCACTGTTAATGGTTGTTCTCTCACTGTGACCTCAGTGGGCAGCACACACAGTGATCTTCCCCGAGTGAGTCAGTGGGTAAAGACATAGATGGGGCCATGGTCCTGCTGATAGTCAGCTGCACCTTCTGTGCTTTTGGGCCAGTCCTGCACCTGGACCTCCTGTTCCTGTGGGTGAGACTTTTAGAAGCGAATTTCCCAGGGCAGGGGCAGTAATGGACTTGGAAATAATGACTGGTATGTTGCTAGCTGTTTCAGTCCCCCAGTACAAGAAGGATATTGAGAAACTGGAGAGAGTAGAGCAGAGCCTGTGGTATGTCAGCGTGGAGTACGAGACCTACAAGAAGGTGAGGAGCTGGATTTGTTTGGTCTGACACAGAGGAGGCTGGGGAGATCTCATACAGCTGCTTGAATACTAACTACAAAGACAACGGAGTTCGTGATGCTCTGTAGTGTCAGATGGTAAAACAAGGGCAACAACCTGAAGTTGTGGCATGGGAGATTCAGACAGGATATTAGGAAAAACTTCCTAGGAGGGTAGTTCAGTACAGGGACTAGTTACACAGAATGGCTTTCAAGACTCAACTAGACAGTATTACAGCTGAGCTGATCTAGTGTCGGATAGACTCCTCTGAGATGAAGTTCGGACCGCATATTAGCCAGAGGTCCCTTCCAACCAACACTCCTATGATCCTGAGGTCTGCAAAGAAGGGGGAGAAATGGCTTTCTCTTTAGGCTGACAGAATGGTCAGTGCTGAGGTATACTCCATGTCCTGCTGCCTTTCTAGTCACACGCACTGCCTGTGGAAAACCCTGTGTGCCTGCCTTATGACATGCTAATGTTAACATGTAGAACTCAGGTATACATGGTCTTGCTTGCTCTGGAAAGCCTGCCTCAGCAATACAGGAACCTGTCTTTGCAGGCTTAACACATACGTAGTAAGTGACTCTGATCATGAGCCTAACAAATGCACAGATGTTTTTCGGGCATCTGGCATATGCCCAACTTAACTGTGGGATTAGTCACCTATCTCAAAACCAGGTGTCTAAATCTGTTTGTGGATCCACTTGTGACTACTGCTGCCTTGGAGGAGGCCGTGATCTCCAGCAGAGCATCTAAGAGTTACTGGAATGAAAAATTTAAACAGTTTGGAAACATTCTTTTGATCCCAGATAGTTTCTGCAATCAAAAGCAGCAATGTATGGCTTGGCTTTGAGATTTGGATGTGTCACCCTTGTTGGAGAAAAACAAGTAATAGTGAGTAACCAGAGTAACGGATGTGATTAATAGGCATTGGCTCCAATTTGTTTTTTTCACCGGGAAGAGTAATAAAGAAATACTCATGCTGGGAAGCTGCTTTAAACTGACTAAAACCCATTCATTGTGGTGAGCTTGATGATATGGACATTACATCACTGAGACCGATTCCAGGATTAAGGCCAGTGCTCTCTGCAGACTGCAGCTGGTAAAATCCTTCCCCTTAGGCTGATGAAGATAGTARATCAGGGAGGAATATCAGGCTAAGAGTCCTGGAATACTGAATGCAACTGGTAGGATGAATTACCCACTGAGGGCTTAGAGTAAAAGCTGGAATGAAAMTGCCCAGCAGTGAGTGTTTGTGGAGTGATCCCACAACAGGGAATTCAAACAGACCTTGCAGCAGTAGCAAGACTGGAAGGATGTGCAACTTTTAGAAAGTGGGGACAGGTGTAAATAGGATAAGACAAGCTGATACCACTGTTCCCCCACATCCAGACTTTARTTTAAAATGCCATATTCCAAAAGCACAGCTGATGTCTTTAAATACTTTCACATGTGGAAGTTTCATCATAGCCAGACTTCACATTGACTCTTCGGCAGTGTACTGAAGCAATTCAGTACTAATGAAAGTAGAGGGTAAATCTGATCCAACCTATGTAAGTGGGTTCTCTATCATCTGTGAAGTCTTAAAATTTTTTTAATACTCTGCTATGGGATTTGATCTTTGTATGCTTTAAAAGGCTTTTGGCATGGGCTTGACTATGCTTGTCAGTAGTTACCTCAGTGGTAGCAGATTTAGGTGTTGGCATTTGTGAGTGTCCTTCTTCCCCATATCTCTGACACTTGATCACTTGTTTGTCACTGGTGTCAGTATGGTATTTAATATAACATGCACGATTTGCACTTAGCAAGCAAGAAAGCAAAAAAGCAGCAAAGGAAAGGAGATGTTCCCCCAAATAAGCATGCCATCTGGATCCAATGAGGGTGACACATCCAGTCTTCCACTTGTGAAGACCTGGAAAATATGAAATTAGCCATCTGCAGGGGACCACAGCTCAACACTGCCCTGTCACATTGCTAGGCTTGGTTCCCTTGCATCTTTTTGGGAGGCTGAGTGCATAGCTTATGGATATGAGAGCCTCCATTGTCTTGGCTTTCTGAGCTCTGGGAATGGGCGCCTGGCAGGTGGAGTTTTCTGACYTGGAATTGTCTCCTGAAGAGGTGCTAATGTGCTTGAAGATCTCATTCCAGCACAGATCCCTGAGAATGTGTTTACCTTTGGAAGTTAAATTATCTGCATGCACTTCATAACAGCCAACATGAGTGATGTTGAGTGTTTTTATGCTCCTGGGACATGGGATAAAGGAAAAGACYGTATTGTCACTTCTGAAGCTCTGATTGCCATGATGGTGACTCTGTGATTTATGAAGGTGCTGTAGCCTCATCTGTCACTCAGCCATCTCTCAGATGTATTATTGATATCTTCAGTGCTAGTTAACAAGGGAATAAAGATGCTTGAATGTGACATTTTGACATCCAGCTGAATGACCTCCTTATCACAAATCCTTTGAAGTGTATGAGAGAGATGGACCCATCTGAAGGTTACGATGTCTCTCTTACATTTTTCAGTTCAATGTGTTATGTGGAGGGCTGACATGTTGACAGGTCAAAAAAAAAAAAGAAAAAAAAAGGAGAGACCAAGCTAATTTCAATATCCTCCCTGAGAGTACTGCTGGCTGCTTGCCCTGTTAGTTCTGGAAATGCAAAAACCATTTCTGCTTAGATCTTGCATGGATGGAAAATAAGGGAAAATTCCCTTTTGTGAACAAAGTCTTTCAAGTGAGCATTTTGTCAAATTTTGTGCCACAGACTCCATTTCTTTTTTTTAGGGCTGTTTGCATAAATCTGGAAGAATATGACCCMATTGAAGAGAATGGCTCAGGCCTTACCAGGGGAGAAATGAGAACAGCGTTTGGATTTACCATGTGGGAGTGTGGTGTTGTCAGTAGGCTTTAGCTAGGTCTTGTAATCTGGGTTTGTGAGATGACTTTCTGMCACTCTTGCATTCACGCTATTTTAGGGCTTATTAGTTTTTGCAGGTAAGTGGCAACAGTGAAGGCCTGCCCAAATTATGGTTGATTGCCACAAGAGCTAAGGAAATGGAATACTACAAAAACCTCCACAGTGGTATGCTGAAGTCAAACTGGCAGCCAGTTACAAGTGACATTCCTCAGCAATCAGTAATGCTTACTATCTTCATTAACAACTGGATGATGGGATGAAATGCTTCCTTACCAAGTTTGGGGGTGATACCAAGTTGGACAGGGCAGTTGTTACACTGGCAGGTAGGGCTGCCATTCAGAGGGACCTCAACGAGCTGGAGAAACCTTATGAAACTTTATGAAGTTCAAAAAGACAAGTGCAAAGTCTTGCACCTGGATAACCCCCTGCAACAGCACAGACTGGTGGCCAGCTGGCTAAAAAGCAGCTTTGCAGAAAAAAGACCAAGGGGTCCTGGGGGACAAGTTGAAGGTGAGTCATCAATAGGGTCCTGTGGCAATGAAGGCTAAGCAGATACTGAACTGTATGAGTAAGAACATAACAAGCAGACCAAGGGAAGGTTTTATTCACTATCTGGTGCTTATGTAACTATATCTGAAGTAGTGGAACGTCCAGCTTGGGGCTCCCCAGGACAAGAGAGATGTTGATGAACTGGAGCAATTCCAGCGAAGGGCCACCAGAGCTGGTCAGGGGACATATGGGGAGAGGCTGAGGGAGCTGCGTTTGTTCAGCCTGAAGAAGAGGATGCTTGGGGGGGCTCTTATTGCTGTCTTCTGCTGCTTAAAAGGTGGATATACATACGATTCTTCTTGGAAATGCACAGCAAAAAGCCAGGAAGCAATGAACACAAGTTGCAGCAATGGAAATCTGATTAGATACAAGGAAAAAAATTCTTCACCTGGAGAGTGGTTTAGCCCTGGAACAGGTGCCCAGGGAGGCTGTGGAATATTCATCTGTGGAGGTTTTCAAAACTTGCCTGGACAAATTCCTGAGCAACCTGATGTAACTTCAAAGTTGGCCCTGCTTTTAGCAGGAGGTTGGACTGCATAACCTCCAGATATTGCTTTCAGCTAAGTTATTCTGTGGTTTATGTGCTACAGTCCCAACAGGTGGCTCTTGTCCTGGATGCATTTTCAGTGTTAAGGTTTGCAACCAGTCCTTGTGAAAGAGTTTTTGTGTTTTTTTTTAAATCTCTGTTCCTTATTTCCTGTGTTAGGGGATTTCATCCTCATCTGTAATTGAAGCGTATAGAGTCTGTTCTGCACTTGGCTCGTTTGGGCTAGTGCAGTTTGGCCTGGAGTGGCCTGCAATTGGAGCATTGAGCATTTCACCATTGATATTTGATAAGTGAATATGGAGGTGTAGTCTGTGCCATGAGAAGCTGYGTATCTAAGGCCACATGTATGCTGGTAAACTAGCTGTGCCAGGGCCTGGGCATAGATRCTGGAAATAGATCATCTATACTGTTAAATTGTAGCATGGTCCATGGCATGGTTAGTTGCCTTGGGCCAACTAACACTCTCCAGTCCAGGAGGCAATCTCCAATCTCCAGGCAATCCAGGAGACGGTTTGGGGTTGGTTATAGGACTGGAACCATTCCAACTAGGTGGTGCTGGTATGACCACTCTGTTTTGAAGAGTAAGAGTGCTCAATAGCACTGTTGTTCCACAGCAGTTGGCCTCAGGGCCAGGGAATGGTCCAGGGCACTGTTTCATTTACCAGTGTGTACATAGCCAAACAGCATAGGCTGGGCCTGGGCGCTGTTAAGGATACAAATAGGAATTGCAGTGACAAGACTTGCTCTGGCAGGTGGAGCTCCCTGGAAAAAGCTGTCTGCTTGGAAGTTACAACTCAGGCTACATTTGCACTGGTACCTGGGGCTGAGGAAGGGGCCAGAGCACTGTCCCATGACCTTCTGCAGGCAGTAAGGCATGTTTTCAGTAGGTAACATGGACTCCCGGGGAAAATGAAATGTAACTACTACCTGATAAAGGTAGCTTCTGGATTGTGCTCACCTACTCTGTACACATTAGCTAGTCTGTACTATTGAATACGATGAGCCAGAGACTGTTGCCCAGCCCTAAGTCTGACTGGCCTCATGTGTATACAGCTAAACTGTCTACCACCTGTCCCCCCAACCCTTCTTCCACCCAAAAGATCCAGGGATGCCTCCTGCAATCTGATAATTGGGAGAARCCCTATTATATTGTTCCTGTGCACTGTCTGGAGTAATGCTAGCTGGCCTGGACAAAATCAAACTAAGGAAAATGGTAACGCTTATACAAGGTGGATAATGGTGTGTCAGGGTTCAAGCTCAGTTTGGTCTCCTAGTACAGGGATAGCCATTGAAGTCAATGTGGATGGACATCTTAGCCTGCTCAGAACTGCACAGGAGGACAGAAGTCTTCAATACCAAGATGTGACTGGTGATGGCTAGAAATGCTGGTGATATTAGTGTGAGGATATACCACAGAGAAAACAGCTAGAAGCATTTTCTATGTGCTGAATCTACACGTCTCGCAGCTGAAGAGTCAACCCAGTTCATTCAGGTGGAGGGCAGAGTCTAGGCTTAGTTACCACTTATTCTTAAAGGAGGAGTATCCCAAAGGGCGAGCGTCTCTGACGATGTACACAAAAACCTTGCCATGCCTCTCCCAGGACCAGTAATGGGAGCTGCATGGATAATTCTGCACCCTCCCACGGAGGTAGTGCGCTCCTGTGCCGGGGGGTGAGGCCCCAGTGCAGACAGTCTTGGAATGCAGTCTGCTTTGCGTGAGAACAATAACAAATAAAAAGAATAGGCTCCCGCCATGAAATCCTATGCAGTGCTTAGATTTGATGAGTTTCTTTAACTGGACATTTGACAAAAAGACAATAAAGCAGGATTGCTGCATGCCAGATGTTTCCATTGGAACCCCTGACACTCGCTGGATCAAAAATCCCCTAAGGAAGTTTGGGTGGTTCAGTATGAAAATGCTCACATGGGGCCCTGTTCTTTTGTCGTTCGCAGCATGTGAAATAAAATGCTGCCTTTGATTGGAGAATAAAGACATGTTGCCCTCTGGGCTTGGTTTTCTGCGGCTTTCCTGTGTCTGTCATGGCTTTTGTTGTGCTGGTTCTAGCATTCAATACCTTTTAGGGTTCGTTTTCCCTTTCCCTGCCTCCTGGTTACTGACCAAGAGGGGTTTCTATTCCTTTCTCTGTAGCTTTCCTGCTGCTTTTAGCAACTGCTTGATGTTGAAGACAATTCTTGTCAACTTCCTGTGCTTGGCCCTGGTCGGACAGTGAATGCAAACCATCAGTCTAGCACCTCAAAGTTCAAGAGCTGCCTGTACAAATCATTTTCACCTTAACTGAGAAAACAGTAGCAAACAATCTGATATAAAATAATACTTGGGAAAATATTTACCTTTGCAGCTTTGCATATTCTAAAGTCCTGATATGCTAGACATTTCTAGTTGCATGGGATAAACACAGTTAACAGAATATTTCTGCTCAGATAGTAGTTGGTAACATTATAGTTATTTGACCTCCTAGACTTCATTATACTTAGAAAAAGAACGTCCTCTAAGGACAGACAGAGATGCTGATCATCTCTGTCTGCAGAATGGGGCTAGAGATGGTCACTATAGACATGGCACAACTTTTTTGAACATAAAAAAGGCTAAAAAAGCCTAAAACATACCCAGACTGTCCCTATCTCTTCCTCTCAAAATGAAACAGGCAAAACCTGGAAAAAAAAACCCCCCCCCAACACGCTCAAATCAAATTAGAGTTTTACCCTTCCCCAAACAAGATCACAATGTTCATCTCCCTTCTACCCAGGAAGTGGGAATTTGCTAATAACGTTGCATGTTACTGTGATAGATTGCATTATCAGACAGCTGAATAAATCTGCAGGGTTTGAATATTGTAAGTGAATACTGTAACTGTAGTATTCATGTACTTTCTGTTCCTATGACAGTCTCTTAGTTTATGGGGGGACTTGTGGCTTTTCTGGATGAATACATTGGAAGGAGACTCCTGAGGTCTGAGTCTTTTTCCATGCCCTGTACTGATCTGCTGTTGTTAGTCTCTTCTCTTTCTATGACTCTGTTTCTTTATCTGTTAAAATGAGGATACTGATACCTCTCTTAGATTCCTTTGAGATCTTCATAGAACAAACACCAGGTAAGAAGAAATTATTATTATTGTGGATAGGCTTTTCCTTTTGACAACAAACCATCTTTTATTTGCAGCCTTCTTTCTGTTGCTGAGGAAGAACTTCTAATTCTTTGCTATTCTTTTCTGTAATTTTCTTTTACAATTTACAATTGATTAGAAGGGTTTGAGAGTCAGATACACCTTCCCATGTATGCACAAAGATCTTGAAATATTCATGGAAAGCTCACACATATCTGCTCTCATGTCTCTGCTCTGCATGAGTCTAGCTGTCTAATGCGGATGGACAAATATTCAGAAATAGGTATCCTTTTTCCCTTTTAGAGTGTCAGTCGACTACTGCTCTCCAACTCATGATCAAGCGCTGTCATGGAAAAAGAAGTTGCAGCATATATGCCAGCACCTATGAATTTGGAGATCCTTGTTACCCTGGTATCCGAAAGCATCTTAATGTCATCTACACATGCGGTGAGCCACAAAATTCTCTTACTTTAACTGTCACTGGGGTATGTGTTTGATGAACAGCAGCCTGTGAAGAAAGGCAAGGGTTGTAATTGTGCAAAAAAAAGTTGTTGAGCTTCCAGAAGTCTATGCAGTTCATTGTGATCCCTATTTGGTCACGTGGGAAAGCTCTGTGGATCACTTGAATGGTTTAATTATGACTCTCTTTCTACTCATTGGCTTGATAGAAAAATCAGAAAATATAGAAATGATGTTTTGTTAACCTATCCAACACTGCCTCTGCAAAGCAGCAAAAACTGGCAGCTGAAGCCATTTTGGATGCTTACAACCTGAATGTTAGTGTCCTGCTGTTTCATTTGCCTGCAACAAAGTTTTGGTTATCAGTAGGCTCCTTTTTGCTTTGTTCTGTTTGTCTTTCATTTGTACAGGTAAATAAGACACACACCAATCCATACTCATCCAGGGCATTAGTAGAAAATYATCCCCAAAGTCTTCAGGTGAACATTGAAATATTTTCTTACCAAAATACTGTTATTTTGAAAAAACATGTCCTCAGTTGGGAGCATAGGTCATAATGTCAAGCAGACATTGTACTCCTTCCTGACTAGTCATCCTATTTTGCAACAAAGAAAAAAACGTTCCTTTCTGAGTTCTGTGGTATCAAAACAACATCAGATCTCTCTTCCTCCATCCTTGGAGATATTGTCTCCAYCTTTGGAGATATTCAAAAGCTGTCTGGGCAACGTGCTCTAGGTGACCCTGTTTGAGCAGGGGGGTTGAACTAGGTGATCTCCAGAGGTCCCTTCCRGCCTCAACCATTCTGTGCTTCTGTGATTCCTCTAGCGATGAAAATTCACTCATTTGTAGCTTCAGAAGTTGATATATTTGAAAATATTTGCTTGAGGGATTTGCTTATAAAGCTGTTGTGAGGATCCTGACCCATTAAAACACTACCCATTTCTTTCTATGTTTGCCTGGAAGAGGAGATTCTGGTACTGTTCTGAATCTGCTGAGCCTGTAGCAGAAGAGGTGCTGGCTGTATGCTCAGACAGCATCAGATCTGTGGGTCAGACTCTAACTGCAGCATCCTGAATCTGAGAGATGGTGTTTGAGATGGAGTTACTGTAGCAGTTTCTATAGTTATTATAGCATAGCTGATGTGCAGCACCTTGAGGAGCAGAGAGAGAGAGATATCCAGGAGCATGAGGCTATGAGCCCTTGCCTGGCTGTTGTTTCCTTTGGTGGGAGTGGCAGGAAGGTTGAAGTTTTTTTTCTTGGCTTTTTTTGTTTGTTTGAAATAATGCAGCAAGAAGTAGCAAGGCTTAGTGCAAAGCCTTGTGAATTTTCTACCCAGGAATGTCATGTTGTTAGATCAGTTTTCTCATAAAGACTGGAAAAAAGCTTATTCTCATGGGAATGTGATGAAATCCAAGGCAATGAGCTCCATAGCTCAAAAGTCCAAGGACAAACCAAACAGAGCACTATGATGTATTTCCAAGAGGATATCTCAAAGGCCTATGCAGTCTCATTCTGGTGTTGTGGTCCTGGTCCCAAAGTCCACTACAAAATGCATTAGTGATCTGTTAGTCTGGTCTTAACTTTCCTAGTCAGATAGGAAACTACATCAGGAAATGAATCATGCTTGAGAGCACATGTTTGGGTTTTTTGCTTTTTTAGTGGGTGAAATCTACCTTGGACTTCGAAAGTGCCCATGGCTCCATTTCAAAATCATGATCTCAGACATATCTCTGAGATGGATTTTGTGATCATCAGCCACATATTTCTCCCCTCAAAAAGCAAAATCCTTCAAAATGTAAAATCCAAATAAACAAGAATCGAATTCAGTCTTATGTGCTTGTGCGAGACAGAAGGAAATTCTGGCATTCTTTTAAAACAAATTGCAAAACCAAGCTACCATGATGTTGTCATGGTTTAGAAAGCRATCATAGTGTGGAAAAACTCCTGTCAGATAACTCTTTTTTTCTGGTTTCCGTAAAGCTGCATGCATGCAGCTCCTGGTATRGTATTGTCCTACTTTCTCAAAGCCCGTGGGAATGAAAGGGGATGGGCTTTGACTGGTAAAAGTGACTCATGTACCTTTTGGTTTGGACTTTTTTTTCCTGTGATTGTATCTAGGTTTATATCMCCATTCCCCACTTCTTGTAGTTGGAAACGCTTGATACATGGAGCGCAGGAGCAGCTTTGCTGGAGAACGGTGGATTGGGGAATGTGATGGGTGTACCCAACAGGGGAGTTTCAAGTCTGAGCATCACTTCAGCCTTTCTCGTGACTGCCTCAGATGGGTGATTCCTCACTCAGAGATCCACAGGTGGTTTGTTCTTCTCCATCGCTCCAAGGCTGCCAGGCCATGGCAGAAATGTCCCTGCATGGTTCTGCAGCTTGGACCATGTCACTCATCTTACTTGTGGGGAAAACAGATGCTTCTTTGTTACTAAACCAGAGCTGCATGATGTATTTCCAGGAAGATATCTCAAAGACTTATGCAGTCTCATTCTAGCATTATGGTCCTGGTCCCAAAGTCCACTACCAATGCCATTAGTCATCTCTTAGTCTGACCTTAACTTTGGTGGTGGGAGCAAGCATATTGATGGATGTTGCAGTGTGGGTAGGAGGACCTTTATGCAGACATTTCCTGTATGAGAAACTTCAGTAATTACGGGGACGGAGCAGCTGAGCTCTACTCTTGGTGCTAAAGCATGGGGAGGGTTGGAAAGACAAATATATGTCTCCTGCTGATAGCAATTCTTGAAAAAAAATCTGTTGAGGGATTAATTTATGAGGTGACAGAACGTGATGTTAATTCAAAACTCATATGTTGTTAGCAGAAATCACATTTCTTTTGCTGAGGCAAACGTTGTGACAGACATTAATGCTGCTGTTGGCTGTTTGAAGCAATGGCTCATGAATGGCAAGTGAGATGACTTATCTCCGAATCCTGGTAGGAGAAGGTCTGCAAAAGTCTCTCGTGTCAGCACTTACAGACTGCTCTCTGACTTCTCAATAGTAACTGATCCTGTCCATATTCTCCAAGAAGCAAATGGATAAGGCAGCAGCTTTGGTTTCTTTAAGCTATGGCCTAATTTCTTGGAGGTTCATTCTTCGAGCCTCCATGTTATACTGGATATAAGAATTCCTCCCAGACATACATAATTTGTTGATGAATCTGGTTTTAAGTAGAGGTATCATCTAACTCTCTGTCCAGCTGTAGTTTTTCCCCCTTTTCTTGAGTAATTTGCTCTAATTATTCCAGCYGGTGGGAGTGCTTGTATATTGTTCTCAAGTCAACATAGCAGAATCAGTTCTCCGTATGGTATTATATCCCTTTCCATTTCGCATTAAATGCCTATTGGCATCAYTTAGCTGCGATGGAAATACTACAAGTTAGCATGTATGTACAAGATGATTGAAACAAGCAAGTAACTGGCAGCCCGATGAGATAGCGATCTCTCGTGTACATTAGGATTCCATTAGCCCAGCCAAGGGAGCAGATGAAAATCCTCCAACATAAAAACATTCCAAACCTGAACATTGGCAGGAGCTGAAATACTAAAGTTTGATCCAAGGCCAAGTTTTGTTAATGGGGCGGTGGGGAAGGTGGGGTTTTCCAGTATGTGGGTCCCATTACTGGATTAATAAATACATTAATTACTTTTGTTTAAGGAAAAGAGCGCAAGGGCAAATTAATTCTGGGAAAGCAGAAAACACATGGTGGGGTTGCCTTCTGAGCATAGCAGCTGAACTAGAGGGAAATGCAAAAAATTTACCCCTGCTTTTTCTTTAAAATACCTTGAGACTATTAGAGGGTGGCAACAAATAAGAGTAATAATGCAAATGAGACAAAAAGTGCAACAAAGACTTAGTAGAAGTTTTTCTCTTTCTCTCTTTCTCTTTCTCTCTTTCTTCAGTATAAAACATTGCATTTGCAGTATATGCTGGTAGCTTGCTAGTGTCATTATGGCTGTGTTTTTGTACTTACTGATAAAACTTCCAGTACTCCTGACCTTTTTGTTTCTCTTAATTACCCTCTTGTTACCTTTGAAGACTCCTTTTAATTCTCCAGGTCTCTTTCCTCTCCAGTATGTTTGACTTAGTTTTTGGCCTACACTGAACTCCTAACTCAGCAAGGTATGTAAATGTGTGCTAATTTTTTTGCACACACATAATGCCACTTGTATTCAAGGAAGTGGTTAAGTGTGTGCTTAATTTTAAATCCAATGTATAAATACCATGGAAGTTAAACATTTTCTTAAATACTTCCTTGACTGGGGATGGGGGATTATTTACATGCCTGTGTACAAAGAGAAACCATATTCATAGCAGTGAAAGCCAAGAGAGAGGAGCAATTCAGAGTGCCTGCTGTCCCAAACTCTCAGACCCTGCCTCCCTGTGCAGTCAATAGAGACTGTAAATGTAGCCCTTCTGCTAAGTACCTGCTGTTCTTTAAAAACATGCATTGGTCGGAAATGGCCTGATGAGGAAAAAAATGATGGGGAAATGTGAATTTCTTTTGTCTAGGCATGTTTCAGTGGATTGGCTATCAGTCCTGGAAAAGGGTGATTTCTTAGTGCCTTTGTTAGATGTAGGATGGACAAAATGGAGGAAGTGTGATCTGAAATGCATTTTTGATGTGAATATCCATTGTGTGTTTAGATGTGTTTGTGTCTCCTGCTTGATTGATGCTTGGTAGAAAGTGGTCATTGGACTGGGAGCTAATGAACTGCCATGGCAAGTCATAAATTGCTTGGAAAATCTTGCAGTTCTSCCACATTAATAATCCTGCCATCCTGCTTTATGAGGCAATAAGCTAAGTCCCGGAGGACTTGCGCTTTACATCCTGACTGTTGCAGGATGAAGCATGAGCATAGAGACAGCAGCTCCTGTTGTTTAACTGTGGCTGGTGCTACTGACCAAATGCTGTTGTTCAGGGACAGCAGAGATGCTCCAGGGCAATGGGAGCATGCAGATCTGTAATCGTAAGCCACATTGCTCTGGGGAGCAGATAGCACTGGGGCAATCTATGGGCATAGCTATACCTTCAGTTTCTCTGGGTATTTGGGAAAGCATTTTCTCCAAAATGTTGCATTTAAATAAACATCTGATGAAGTGTATTGGACGAGAGGCAGGGTATAGGATCTGTGTTAAACAAGAGAGCTCAACGGTGGTTGCCCTCATGATGTTGATGAGGAGAGAGGTTGAAGAGCTGCACAAATTCTCTCCTGTCATCTCAAAGGGACCATGCTCTGGTCCATTAGTTCCTGTGCAGTAAATCCATCGATGCCTCAGGCTGGGTGAATGTAATGGTCTCTTTGCTCTTAAAACTCATTAATTCACGAATGTAGAAAATGTATTTTTATCACTGCAAAAGCACTTTCTGTTGCTATAAAGAGCCCATGTCCAAGATCTGAAAAAAGTAGTAAAAGAACAATTCCAGGCTTCAAAGAAAGAACAAAACCCCTTTAGACCTATTTCAATGAAGATGATATTGTTAGATTCAGTTTTCAAACAGGGCAAGGCAGACAGGGTGTTACCAGAGAAAGACAGACACAATATATAACACAGATGTCCTTCATAAGTTAAAACAAAATTTGTGTTTATAAACAAGTAAATGTTTTAGGCAACCTAACTCCAGGGATATTAAACTGAATGTATATTTGATACAATATACTTTTAACTGGGATTCTTGTGTCATACTGTAAAGCAGAACTCACAGACATGTAGATTTTAAATGTATGGCCACATAGTTTGACCTTCCAATTAAACAAAGAACAGAATAATGATATAATATTGAATATAATAATAGTCATGGTGTGGCTACTTTCACTGTCAAGGATCTGGATTCAGAGATGGTTTAGGGGGTCTGTTCTAATCCTGCCTCTTATTTTCCTAAGATAATAGAACTTTGTCCGATAATTCTTGTATCAAGCCTATGCTTCTGTTCATGCTATGATGTATATCTTAAAAAGCTATCCAGTCCTCATTTAATGACTGCAAATAATGAGGAATTCATGAAGTGGGATTCATCTGACCAAGTGTAGGACATAAGCCTTGGAGATTTATAGCATAGACATTCCCATCTGAGAAAAATTCCTTTTACAGGTAATGAAGAGAAACAGCTGCTTTTAAGGCACAAATCATCTCATCCTAAAGTAGGTGTCTGAAAGAGATGARCTGCACATTTGAAGTGACAATTCCCCTGTACTAACCATAAAGGAAGCTTTGGGAGGGCTAGTTGAGGCATCTATATGTAGGACCTCTACAGTGCAAATATCTACATAAGGTTAGATGATTTTAAACCACTGTGCTCTTAGGCCAATGCTCCTTTTGGTCAATATRATCACTCGTCATATAATAATAATGATAATACCAGTCTTTTCTCCTTAAGTTGACTGGTTTCCATTCCCACTGGTTGACTAAATCTCCAATTATCATAGTCTTGTCCAGGTAAGAGAGGAACATGATGCGTATTTAGGTTTCTTAGAGTGATTTTTTTTTTTTTTTTTTTTTTTTAGAGAGGGGACTGTTTACTTCCTCTGAACCTGAAAGAATTACCTGCAACCAGACATGATGGCAGGTGTGTTAGTGCTGAGAAAGTTCTCAAATACCTGATTGGTGTCTTGTACCCAGCCTAGGGTTACATTAGTCTCCAGACTTAGGTTTGGAGAGGGATTTTCCTGTTAATTGGGTTTGCATGGTATTGAGGTCCACTTTCTACATTTCATCTTTATAAGTTTCCTTGATGTCTCTAGGAACTAGGACAGTGTTGACAGCTTTGCTCTCTTCTTCATGGCCTTTTGGGTTTTGATTCTTTTAGTCTTCAGTTCTCAAGGCCTTAAGTTTGTTGTAGACTGCTGGGAACTGCAGCTGGTGATATGGGAGAAGGGGCAGAGTAGATTTTCTTTAGTGATGTAGCATATATTGCCTGTTCGTGCAAGAGAATGGACCTGTTGCACTTCCTTCCAGCCTTTTATACATTTCCATGCAGGAGAAGGAAAAGCAAGAAGCCTGTTCCTCTTTTAGAAACTTAGACCTCAACCTTAAACCTTTTGGAAACTTAGAAGCTTAGACTTCATGAATTCAAACCTCACAGAACCTGTTAAAAGAAAATGTGGTAGTATAAAGACTGCATCATGATGGATAAGCACAACCTTAAGGCTGACATTTTCCAACTTCCAAGGCTGTGACTTTGCCATCTTTAGTGATGTTCTCTTAACATTTTTTGTGGGTACAATTTTCTGGATCTTAGAGAGAAGCAAAGAAGGAAATCCCTCAGTCAGAAAGGCTCCATGGCACAGATCTGTTGGAGATCATGGCGTACCTGAGGGCAAAGGCAAGCTGTCATCTCCTGTTGACCAGTGCAAAAGAGAGCAGGGGACACGCTTTACTAATGAGCTTGGAGGTATCTGCTAATAGCAGAGGCCATAGTAGCTCTGCTATTGTACTTCAAGGAGAAATATGCTATAGAGAGAGAGAGAGAGATAAGTAGTGATTGCACAAGAATGTGAAATGTGAATGACGTGACCAGGAACAAATTTAGCTGGGAATTAGAGAAGGGACAAACAACTTAAATCATTTTAAGATGAAGCTTGATAAATTAGGTAATGGGAGGCTGTCAATGTGCTGCTCCTGTTTGTCTTTGTTTATTGTACAACTCACTATAGCTTGATCTGAATCTCAAATCTAGAAGAACCTGAACATGTCTGGCCTGACTGGCCCAGACACAGCAGCTCTTCGTTACCAGGGCAGAATGAGTCTGTGTCTGACATCGATTAGGGTAAATAAATATTCTGAGGAAGCAGAGTTCGGCATCTCAGGTAGAGGAGGAGCAGGTAATGCTGTCACCTCAAGGGAAAGGCTTTAAAGCCCTTTGATTCCTGCAGAGGAGAAATGGTGACCTGGAGATAAAAATCATTGCCTTGGGGATGGGGAGGAAAGAAGATGGGGCTGGAGGAAGTAGAGAGGGAGTTCAAAGGATACCTTTTATGATGATCCTAAGCAGAGTGAGCTGTGAGACAAATGCCCCCTTACAATTAGGTGAGCTTTGCTAGCCTTCTGCTGTGGCCCTCCATTTCATCCATTACTGAGAAACATGTAGAACTTCTTCTACTATGGAAAGAAGAGTCCCAAAGTACTCTGCAACCCCTCACCCCCATTGCTCAAAAGATGTGTCCACCGAGACCTTTATTCCTTTCATCTTTTTTTTTTTTTTGATGAGGACCGTGTCCTAAAAGTCACAGGGGAGTGGATCAGGGGCTTGCTGTGAGGTTCCTGTTGTGCGTGAGGGGCTGCTCCAGGGTCGTTTTGCCTAGGGTCCATGCTGCTGCTGGCTAAGGGCTGGCAGAGGTTACAGTCACTGCTGGCCTCAGTGGAAAGGCCGATGGGCCATGATGGGGGAGTGCGATGGGAAGGAGGCAGGGGGGATTTTTTTTCATTCTGATGTTACCCAGGAGTATTTATCTTGGCTTTTTTGGTATTTCAGCCGTTTTTATACTTATTTTTAACTTGTTATATGTCAGAGAAATGGCTGTTTGGAGCAACTGGCACAAATTAACCAGTAGGCTAAATTTGAGTCAGGAGAAAGGGAGGTAGGGACCCTTGTGTAGTAACCATGGTGATCTGGAAACTATCCTTAGTCTACAGTGGAATAAGAAATATTTTAGAATGGACCCAGAGTTTCTAACGTAGTAACTGTAATGCTGTAATGCTAAACAGTAATATAACCCAGATTTTACAGTGGTTGACACACCTATGAGATTTCTAAACAGACTTGCTCATTAAATGGTTTTTCCTGGCACAAAAATGCATCTGTCCGTGGGGGTGAATAGCAATATGCTAACTGGAGAACTGCTCTTGGGCTGGGTGCACAGAACATGGGTGGACCTGGGGGTCCATGTGACCGTCCTGAGATGTCCCTGCCAGAGTGGGGAGGACGCAGCCCTGACAGCAATTGTGATCTATCCAGAATTTCACCCCAGAAGAGCAGATCTACCTGAGAATGGTTGTGCAAGATTACATTTGAACGTAATATATCCAAAGGAATTCTTTTAGGAAGTCTAGGGAGAGATAGGTGGAGCAGAGTTAAAGTTACTTGGATTACTTGTACCTTGATTTTTTCTGTAAGCATAACTCTATTGTCCAAACTTTCTATTCTTTGACAATACCTATTGCCTTAATAATATTCTCTTAAAGGTTCTGACCATGAATATGTGGTAGATATTTACCATTTTATTGTCACAGGCTACTTTTTACCTTGGGAGCCTCATGGAATAGCTTCATTAAATACTGTTGATTTTCTGTACCTGTCAAGACCTGCACAGGTTKCAAATATGGTAATTGGTGGTAGTGTTGCTACCTTTAAGGATTCCTTTACTGAGAAGGCGGTAGGCAGCCAGTCTGCCAGCCTCTTTCATGCAAGAGACTGCAGGCTATAGTCAGAGGAATGTCTCAGCAGTGAATGGTTGACCCTTCATTCAGTGATCAGCCTAACTCCTCCTAATTGAGGTTAATGCCAAAAGCATTGACACCTTGATGCTAACTCATTAAGTGCCTGGAGGCTACTGAAGATTGCTGACAGCTCAGTGAAACACTCAGATTAAATTTGAAGGGAGCATTTGACACCATGACCAATTAAGATATATTTGCATGGATCACACATATATATTTGCCTTCCCTTTTTGAAAATGTATCAAGACAATGCCATTTCCTTCCACAGTTTATAGAAGGATTCACAGCTGGTGTCTTTCTGTGAGCACGTGCACATTTTTCTGCTGTGCACGTACCACTGCCCTGCTGTTTACTAGCTGCCCTCTCTTCTCTTTCTCCACTTTCATACGAAGCAAACAGGAAATTCTCTGGGATTTGGAAAATCCTTGTTCCTGAACATGAAAAGAGAACTGGAAGAGCAGGACAGAGAGGGGAAATAAATAGCAATTCTGTGAAAGCCACCAAAGATGCAAATATATGCGACCTCCGTGATGGGGTTCTTTGGTACAATTGGGGTTTGTGAGCTGCTACTGAAACAGAATAACACAGTAATGAGCCACTCAGAGGTGTCTGTAGCCCATTGATGCAAGGTACATGGGTATCAAATGCGTATTTAATCCCTGGGAAGAGCAGTAATGATTTACATCATGTTGCCATGCAACACACTCCCTAATTAAGAAGCAGTCCATGCTATGAGTAATTTAGTGGTTATGCAGTCAAGGCAGACTTTGTGAGAAAGAAGTATTAATCTCATTTTGTGTGACCAGGGGTGTCCGGTCATCCCTGCACCAGTGCTTAGAGATGGGGAAGGTCCAGGGAGGAGTTTACAAGTGGGGGTCCCAAGGAGGTTCTTCAGGACGTGTCTGCACAATATGTAGGATCTTGCAGACCCCCCTCATTTACAGTGAGTAGGAGACTGTGACTGTTATGCCCCAGTAATTTTGATCTTCAGGAAACTTTCCTGAACATTCATCTACTTTTCCCACCTTCATTGCATTCGGACTGTATCCACCCAAACAATTAATACCCCTTCAGACAGACACTTCAAATATTATTGACAGTGGCTACTTTTCGTGGCCTGGTTTAGTCATTGTTTAGCTAAGTCATTCATATTCAGCTCCTTTAATCTTTCCCCATAAATCAACCTGTCCGGTTTCTCAATTGTCTTTTTGTTGCTCTTTTCCACAATTACCTATATCTTTTGACAAATACTGAGCAGGCTTATGATTATTTTTTCCCTGGGGCCAGCAGTGACTTGCAATTCCTCAGCCTTACCTTAGCAACGGCTGCTGTTCCAGCATTGCGTGCTACCACACACCGGGACCCGGAGGAACAGCCATCCCTCTCTCTGGAGTTTCAGTCCCAGGTATTCTGCCACTCACTATTTCACCTATGTTCTCTCACATAGGAGGACCGAGCCAAGGAAAGTAGCAACTTTCTGAATGCCGGAGTGGGGAAACAGGATGATGGGGGACAGTATTAGCATCCCTTCTGGCTGGTTGTTTTCCCAGCCTTAATAATACAAAGCCTGGAGCCTTAAGCATGACTGATACTGCATAATATAAACAATGAAGCAAATCCTCCTAAATCCCTTTAGAAGATATTTAACTAAATTCCTAACCCATGAAGCCACTGTGGGCCATCTCTTATCTTTAAAAGCCATCTCACAGCTGCCTGCAAAGACTCTGGAGGCTGGTTAATCCAAGCAGGTGGACCCTTGGTGTCGGTTGCCTTCAGGGGAAGGAGCAAGGGAGGGAGGGAAGAGACTTGGAGGTCTCTTTTTTGTGAATGATTGTCACTCTGTTGCTGTCCAAACCAAAGCCTCAGGGAGAGGAGGAGAATTGGTACGCAGCTCCCTCTGGAGTCTGATAGCCCTCTTCCCTGGCTGGTCAAATGTTGCCCCACTCTGGATGCTCGTAGCCCACAGTGAGCTGTGGAGTATACATCAGGGAGCAATTTGTAGATGTGGCTTGCACTGTCTAGTTCCTAGATTATATTTATTTGCTTCAGGCTTTGATGAACTTCTTGTGGCACTTCCTTTAGAAGAAAAAAACCTCTTGAAACATACAGGAAATGCCCTTTTTACAAGGGAACATGAACAATTAGAAAGAAAATGGCTCAGGTCATAAAAATGAAAAAAAMCCAGCATATTTCTTCTCTTCTCTCCCCCTTCTCTTTACGGACAAGTGTTGCCTCTCTTTATTTGTGGACCGGCATGGTAGTTAGCATGGCCCAGCACATGGGCACTGGCCTTAGACCAAGAGGCTTTCCTCCTAACCCTAATCTGTCACCAGCTCTTTGACACTGGGCAGTCACTTGGCTTCTCCTGCCTTGTGTAGTTAGACTGCAAGTCCTAGGGCTGTTTGCATAGCATCTGGCACAGAACGCAAGCCTCCCCACCTCCCTTGGGCTTTGAATTTATGCGCGTAATGCAAACATGATCACACAGATGTGAGTCTCTGCTTTCAGTGCCTGCAATTGCTGTTGAACTTTATTGTCATGAAGCTTTGGAAAGCTCAGGTGTTAAGCTGCTCCTGTCTTACGTATCCATTGTTCTCATGATAATTCATTTGATTATGAATTCAATGGTTGTCTCACATTTCTCTTCTTTTTTTTCTTCTGAAGTATTGTTATAATTGCTATTACTATGAAAAATAACTAATGCTAAATTCTCTTCTCCCCTGTGTTTTTCAGTGAAAAACCCAAACCAGTCAGGATTTATCCCAGGATTACACAGTAACACATGTTTCTTTAAAGTGCCATATATTGATCAAAGGGTTCAACTGAAGGCTGTACCTGATTTCCCACAAGCAAGAAAGGCAAATTTTCTCCTTTGTGCTATTAGAGATTATCAAAACCTTCTGGAGGTGCCTTGTGTGTTGATGAAGAATGAGGTATAAGATGTCAGTGCTGTGTTGTGGCTCTCTGTTAAGAAGAGCAAGCTACCTAGTAAACTGGAGTTGGAACATGTGTAATGTAAATTTTCTGTCAGATGTTTCTTAGTCTGTTATGGTATTAACAAACAAATGAATTTGCTTTCCTTCCTCACCTCATCATTCTTCGTCCCCTAAAGTACCCTTAATTAAAATTGAGCGTGCCTCTGACAGTAAAGAAAATGAAACAGAGAAGGTGCAGATATTGGTTTGTTTTCATTTTTTTTTCCCTCTCATTTAGCAGTGTCAGGGTAATAGTTTTCTCTTAAGCAGCACTTAGGCATTTGCATATGTTTGCATTTAATTTCCAGATGCAGAGACAGGCTTCTAATAACAGTGCAAGTTCAGCTTTATAAATCTGGATGACTAGGTTACCTTTCTTTTTGCTGCTGGCCGAGAAACTGCCTTATATCCTAGGATGCTGACATGCTCATGGCTGAACCAGGTTTTGTGACTTTCAAGCTAGACTTGTGCAAGAAATGATCTACCAGTCTGCAAAAATATTCACAAAGAGCATACCAGCTTAGTGGTGCATATGCTGGGCTGTCTCTCTCTTGAATCTGGGATCATATGAACTGCTTTACTTTTTGGCATGATGGCTCTTTGTAAATGTGTTTCACGAAGTCTTGAGTAGGTAGATTTTATTCAAAGAAATGTATTTAATCATCAGCATTGACATTTTGGTTATGACAAAAACATTTTCCTAAGCAAGGGGTCTTGCAATTATTCGTCTCCATTTATCTGGAGGCATTCTACTTAGAGGGAGCGCTGTATCTCTAGCTTGTCTCAGATGTCTCATCCTGGCTTGGAGAGTTGTGTTTTCCTGATGGACCTTACTGAATGAGTCATAGGTCTCCGTGTAGCTGGATCCAGCCCACAGACACTTTTGAAGTCCAAGAGTAAAGGTTTGGACTAGCAATGGATACAGTCTTGAGTGTAAGTAGAAGGATAGAGTACTGAGTGCATAGATGTATTGGTCTGAATAGGAATGCAGTTGCAAATGGGCATGTTATTAAACACATTCTAATGTGGACCAGATGTAGCTATCTCCAGCATAATCAGCTACATATGTACTAGATACCTTGGCCTCCCTTTGTAGTCAGTATATGAAAAGAAATAGGCATTTCTACCTTTTAGTGTGTCTCATTTTCAAGTAGACATCTCAGATAGGTAAGAGGGTCACCCCTTACAGGCACTTATTTCTCTCTTTTGTTTACAAAGGGAGCCTGTGGTGACTAGACTGACTGTGAGTATCTGCACTGTTGACATCTAAAGCTAGATGAGAATGTGTTTTATATTAAGTTATATATTTTCAATAATTATTTGCCATTCTTTTCCTTAAGAAGCTGTCAAACCTCATGATATTTAAATGCAGTTCTAGCACCTTGTTGATTATAAGTTTACTAACTTGCTACAGATCTTTTTCTTCAGCTTTAATTAATCTTGACAGCTTCATGTCTTATTACCAGAAAAGAGATGAATTAGGTATGTAATTTAGTAGTATTTGCTGCCAGGGAATGTCTATTCTGAAGGGTTCTTGTCCTTCTTCAGTGCATTTGTACCCAGTTTTCCAGGTCAGGATTGGATTTCTGATTCTGACGCTGAGTGTAGCTGCCTAGAAGTAAGTGAGATATCAAAGCTCCCATTGTAGCCAGTGAAGCCTAGGAAACCTGTTCTTCTCACACTGACCAGATACCAAGAGCTCAGTTGCCCAGACATATGTACATAGTGGTATTTTATTCAGTCTGTTTTATCTGTAGGTCCTGCATAATATTTGCAAGCCCTG
Source organism: Apteryx rowi (assembly GCF_003343035.1). Taxonomy (NCBI): domain Eukaryota; kingdom Metazoa; phylum Chordata; class Aves; order Apterygiformes; family Apterygidae; genus Apteryx; species Apteryx rowi. Next base: position 412,366 of record NW_020449074.1, on the reverse strand, counting down.
CCTGTAATGTTTCAGCTCAGGGCCTTTCAAAAGAACTGGGTACCCATGTTTAACTGGATCATGGGTATTTGGTCAGCTGAATTGTTTCCCATTGACTGTAAAGACCACATCAGTGCTAACAGTAATGGAAGTTTAAACACCAGTGAGGACATCTATATTGCAGATACCTAAATATGGGTGTCTGAATACAATGCTGATTCCAAGCCTTCTTGTCACTGTACAAGGATGAAACCATGGGAAAGTTTATCTTTTTCTAAGGGATGCACTGGTTCTAATATAGTTTCATTGCTGTGGCAGCTGTCCCTGTGGAAGAGAGCAAGAATGCAAGACAGAGAAGACTAGTGTTGCTATTTATTTCTTGGTTTTACCCGTCTTTGAAAACAACAGGTCCCAAAAATGGACATGGCAATGTTATCCTTATGGTACAGAAGAGAGAAGAGCCGCTTCTCTATTTTGAGACATCAAAGGAATCCATGTCCTTTTGAAGGGCATTTCCTTTTCCCAGTTACTGATAAGAGAAAAACTTTCCCATTCTTGTTATTTCAGTGGAGACTTACCCAGGTCAGAGGCAAGGGTTTGGGGTTAGGGCTAGTGTCAGTAACATTGAAAACATGATAATTTCCAGCCAAAAATGCTTCGAACCGACCCAAGAATAGCAACTTGTCCCAGAGTAAAAAGCCCCTGGTGATATTTATGCACTGTAGTATTGCAGAGTGCTCTGGCAGGTCCATATTTCGCACAGCAGCTTCATGGGATGTTTGTCCACATGGAAGCAGCTGGGCTGCCACCAGTGTAGCTGGGAGCACCATGTCCTCTGTGAGCCTCCTACCTTCTGACTGCCCAGCAGTCCCATGTCCGCACTGCGCTGCCAGGGCGCAGCCTGATCACAGCATGGCCTTACATGCCCAGATGTGTGTTAGCCTGGCAGGCTTACTTGGGCATGGGAGATCCAGCATGAGTCGGAGGGCACGCTGTGACCAAACCTTCAAGGAGCTGCCTGCATGGACAACCTGTGTTGCCTGGGCACCTCTGGAAAGGTGGAGCGAACACCCCCAGTAAGACAGGGAAACTCTCCTCTCTCTGGCGAAGCAGAGCRTTTAGTGCACCCAGCTTCCAGCTAGATGCAGCAGCCTGGGAGGCTCTCCAGGGACTACCCAGCCCGAATCTTGGCAGAAGGCAACGCAGCCTGGTAAGAGCCCTTTCCAGCTGGCTCCCAGCCTTTCGGTACCACCTGCCAGCGGATGTGTTGCCAGCGTGCTACCGCTTGGCCACTCCTCTGGCCCTGCCCTGATGTGCTCCCTGTGCTGGGGAGTGGCCTGGGAGCTACTGGTGTTGGTTCAGTGCCCACCAGTAGGAAATCCTGTGCCAGGGGGAATCCCCGCAGAGACTTGCATCCCCCAGCCATTTCTGCTCCCTTTGTCTCTCCCAGGCAGCAGAGAGGGGCAAGCAATGAGTCTGAATACACCGAGGAGGCAGCTACAACCTGTCAGATGTCCCTTATGCACCACAGTATTCACTGCCTTCTGCCAGTTTGGGCATTTAGCTGTGTTTGAGAGTCCCTTGGGGCTATGCTTGTACAGTAAATAAAATGGGCAAGGGCCATTTCTCTAGCCCTGAGGGCAAGTGGCACAGCGCAGCTCACGTCTGAATAGAGAAACTCTTGTCGCCTATGCTACATCCAGACTGCCTGCTGTGAACAGTCCCTTGGCTGTGCCCTCCCCAGAACCGTGCCAGGGTGCTATCTTGGTGGGCACTGGCCAAAATATCTCTGGGAAGTGTGTTAGTTACACACTTCCAGCACTTGAGCCCTTTAGCTTATTAATGTGAAATGTGCCCTGGATTTGACCTCCAGATCAAGGCGGTTTATTGATCATTATTTTTCCAGTTCTTCTTTGTTCATTTTCCCATCATTCTGGGATAACAGGCTGCTGCATTCAGAGACCTGGCGTGCTTAGAAACTTCCCTGCTCCAGATCAGGACAGCTTTCCGGTCAGAAAGGGCTATGGTGCTGCAAAATAATCTCTAATGGGGAACATGTTGAGACAGTTCAGGCCTGGTGTGATGGAGAGCTGGTATTGCATTGGCTGGGGAATGGCCAGGGAATCCTGAATTTGGGAGCATTTTCCTGCCTTGGGTCCCATGCTGGTGGGGAAGTGACAGAGGAATACAGGAGAGGGCTTCTCTGCAGCTGCAGAGGAAGCTGCCCCATGTTAAGGTCCAAGGTTGTTTTCATATGTTTTTGTCTGGTTCTTCCTCTTCTTGTTTTTTGTTGCCATAAGGTTGCGAAGCAAGTCCTGCTAATGCCAGTTGTTCACTCCTCATGTGGTACATGGCCACTCAGCAGTTCAAAAAGTCTCTGCATACCTTCTTTCTGGGCTCCCCCTTCTTAGAGAGCAGCAGCTGCTCTGTGTACCACTATCTAGTACGTTCAGGGCAGGAGGATGTCTTGTCTCTGATACTAATGACTTTGCTGGTGATTTCTCAGCCTGTTTGAAGGTACTGGGAGGCAGGAGTATTCATTGCCTGCATGGCTCACGGATGGGCATTCAAGGCTATTTAGGCACTCAGTGATGCAGATAGGTTCCCAATAAGTGTTTTCAGTAGAGCCTGAGCCTGGAGTACATTTGATCAAAATGCCTGGTATCTGTATGTTCAGATGTTCATCTGTATGGTATCTGGATATTCTCATCTCCTGGGATCGGAGACCCAATCTGGCTTTAAATAGGAGTATCTGGGCCCTCATGGCTGAGGGAATCTGTGTATCTTGGTCAGAAGAAGGGTGGKGTTTGCTTCAGGTTCTGACATCTAAACGTAGGTGTCCTCCGGTCACTTAGGGTCTGATTCATCTTAATAAGCAAAGTCATCTAGTGCCATGGGACCCTCTGGGGCATCTGAGACCTCACAGGTGCTGCAGAGATGATACATGCCTCTGGGACCTGTGCATCCTTTTGGAGCAGAGGCAGGAGGCCAGGTTGTAAAGACCACTAGGCCCCTGAATCAAGCTCTAAGTACCAAACCTCCTGTGTGTCTGGCCTCCAGTTGCCACTCCAAAGCTCGTGTGTGTCCCCCGTAGGTCCTGTGTCATATCTGCCAGCCCTGTGCAGGTGCCTTGAATATCCTGGCATCTTGGATGGCATTGGGCCACCTATGTGCAGGCAACTGAATCTAGTTCCTAACCAGTACAGGAATCTGGAGAGTGATTTAATTCAGGCAATCACAGGTGTCTTTTGCCCCTTTCAATGCCCTCTTGCCATCCTACCAGGCTTCTGGCTACCATTTCAGTAGAGTGTATGTCTCCTGTAGTCCTGTGCCATACCTGCCTTTTCAATTGGCATGAGATACTCACATCGTGTCCCTATATCTGGCCAGCAGAATCACTCTCTAGACTCGACTGTAGCGGACGCATTGCCACCCACATTGCAGACACGTGAAATCAGGAACTGAGGTCTGGAGAAAGCCTCTCTAAATACAAGCCACTGTGGGAAATGTGCCTGTAGGGTAGGTCACTGGTTGTAGTCTGAGGATCTTTTAAAGGAAAAAAGTTGTTGGACAACTTCTGCTGTTATTTAGATTGGCAGTAGACACCAAGCTGTGCTAATTTGATAACTTTGAAAAATACAGACTCCTCAGACCAGTGTTTCTTTTGGACATGTACGTTTAAGTGGCATTTAATTTGTCTCTTTAATAATAATAAAAATATAATCTAACACTTTGTACTAAATATTTCCAGTTCAGTCTGACCTCTCTGATTTCTTTTGAAGGTACCTGAGATCAGATCCTGTAGCCAGGAAGAACTAGAGCATTTCTAGTCATCAGCAAAGAATAAATCTGAAAGTGGCTTCAGGTGTCAGAAATGAGGAAGGTGCTGGAGTAGCCTGTCTAGTCAAGGTTTGAATCTCTTCTTAGACAACAGCTGTTGCAGGGGGAAAGGCAAAACTCCCAGAACACTCTGGCCAGAGTAGGTTATTGAGAGATGATGTCTTGTCAGAGCAATTCCTAGGATCTGCTGCAAAAAGCTCTTGGAAGTCAGTGGGAATCTTTCAGTGGAGTCAACAGGATTTGAATCAGGTCTCAGATGATTCAGTTCTGCAATAAACACAGAGGAAAAACATTAATAATAGACCATCCTGTTCATTTTGGTCACTATGATGCTATTATAACTGATTCCCAGTCCGCAAACACACCCTGCTTCCTTAGCAGTTCTTATGAACCAACGTGCTGTTGAAAGGGAGCTGAAAATAATGTGGTTTCTCTGAGCCTTTCAAACATGTTATAAACCCTGTGGAGCCAAAGTAATCATTACTAGTAAGTAGACAGACTTGGAGTCTGATTCTGAATCCACTGTGAGTATAAACAACCTGCATTTTTGTGCATCCTCCCTGCCTTTGGTGACTAAGGCTTCATTGTGGGATTAGGGGTTGAAGACTCTGAGATGATAATTTCAGCTGTGTGCCTTTTGGTGTTACAAAGTCCATGGATTATCAGAAAATTTATTGCCATGATTTAGTYGCAAACTCCCTGGAGTGGATGAAGGTTGTGGACCTCATGATAAATAGCACGTGCTAATATATTTAGCAAATGATAATACAGACCGCAGAAAAGTATGCAGAGAGGAATATAAATTCCCAAGGGCTGATAAACTAGTATAAAGAGTCAAGAAATAGATAGTTTGGAGGGGGAGGGAATTTCTCCAGCTTTCCTCCTCCATGGGTAGGTCACTGACACACTGATACACTGCACAGGGCCTAATATTGATCCCTCCAGAACCAAAGTTACTCCTGGCAATAGTTCAGAATATACATATTCATGAAGCCTTGCAGGCAGAGCAGATGTTTTCCAGCCCCAGCTGGAAGTTGATAGAGTCTATATTTGAAGCAGCTGAAATGGCTTGCAGCTAAAGCTCTACTGGTTGTTTACAGGGCTTCTTCAGTGCCTCTGTGGCATCTGCTCCTCCCTCATCTGCTCCATGCTCAGGACTGGTGTTTTACAAGATCATTTCTCTGTTACCACTTCCCAGCTAGTCCCTTTCCAGAGAGCTAAAAATCCTCCTCCTTCTTGCATCCAGTCAGCAAGGGCATATCCCCACTAGAAAGCTCCTGTTGCCTGGAAGGTGCCCTCCTGGGAGAGCCATGATGTTCCCTGATCGTAAACAGAAAATTGCAGTCAGAGAGGATGTGTCACATTTAATATGCAGTAAGCTGGTGGTGGGTGAGCCCTGTGTTAATCAGGATCACTTGGTGAGGTATTACACATGGGTGTGTGCAGACAGCGCTGTCTTGGTGAGTGCTGTGCCAACTAACGTCAGTCCTCAAAGCACAGGAGGAAGAAGGGTCCGTCCAGCTGGTGTTTGGTTGCAGTGTGGCAAGGCTGGGCTGACCTGCAGCCTCTTTTGCTTTCTGTGGCCTTAAACTGAGGCAGCTGGAAGGTGGATGATGCTGACCAGCTGCATGTGCTGCTTGCAGCCTGACATGGGGAAGGGGCCAATGCATACTGAATTCCTTAATAGCAGGAAAATGAGCAGAAGGGGATGAGAAGGAGAAATGAGAGGGGCAAGTTCCATCCTTAAGACATGAGAGGTCTGCAGAGGTGGAGACTGCAGGAAGTCCTGCCTCATGACCAGGTTCTGACCTGCACCAGAGGCTAGACTTTTCACCTAAAATATTATACGCAGAGAACCAGCCCTGGCCTAATGAGAAACAAGCTAACAGTGAGCTGCGGGTCGTTACAGGGATGATGTGTGCCTTTGCGGAGTTGTTTGTGCTACAGTGACTGAAAATGCCCACTTCGTGTGGCACTGCTGTGCTTAATCCACAGCTGAAATGAGGACAGCACAAAGGTGGGAGGTGGCAGTTAAATAGTGACTTTAAGTACTGCTTTGGGATAGAAGATGTAAAATGGCACAGATACACAAAGGAATCTTTTCCATTTGCTTTGCTTGCAATGGAAATTGGTTCAGATATTTTCCTATCAGTTATGAAAAATACAGCTTCTCAGTAAGCAAAGATACAGTAATGACACTTCTGGAAGATAAAGATTAGAACTGTAATCTGAGTCCAGTGTTATGCGTTTGTGCTTGGCCTCATAAGGTGAGAATTAAAGTTTCCTGTATGATTATCTGGAAACTGCAGTAAAACATACGTAAAACTAAATTGTAGGTCATGCATTTCAGATGCTGGAAAGGGAAAAATGATAGATAGCCTGTGGCAAAATCCAATATATGTACGTGCGACTGCAAAAGATCAGAAGACTGCAATAAGCATATGATTTAGAATACATGTATTGCAGAGGCAGATTTGTAGCATATGTTGAGAACTTATAGGGAACAGACCGTGTAGTATGTGATACCACACGCAGACAGAGAGCTAGCACATTGGAAACTTTATTCTTCTGGGAAAAAGATCATGGGGCACCATTTATTTTTAAGAGGCACCCTCATGTTCTATTTATTTATGTTCTCTGTCATGGTATTTGATAGCTTTGCATTTCATCGCTTGAAGACACGCTGCTTGGGAAGGCAGGCTTGGAGAGTACCTGCGCTCTGCTCAAATCCATTTCCCTGCTGTTGCCTACCATACCATTCCCATCATTTGACCATTGTCCATTTGAGAGCAGACTGCATGTAGTCAGGCTTAGCTAATGAAGTATATCCTGAGACAGACTCACTGATGGAGGACGTCAGGGATTAATGGAACCTGAGGAGCAGTTTAGTGATATGGTCACAAGTGGAAAGTGCAAACTTTCTCCCAAGTTTAAAAATAAATTAACTGGAAAACTGCCCACTTTCAAACACCAGTGTGCCCAGCATCAGAGAAGCAGTGCTGTAAATAATCCTGCTCCTCATCCTGATTCCTTCCTCATGACGCAAGGGAGCTGGTTGTCCTTCTGCTTGTGCCTTCCCTCTGCTCTACCGGGCAGCTCTTTTCTCTGAGCAGACTGAAATAGCGAGTGTTCATCCTCCGGCTGTGTTTGTAAGCAGGAACCTTGGATGGTTGTTTACCCTCCTGCTGGGTGGAATTGACTGGCGGAGGCACATCCCTCCTGCCAAGAATCTCTCATCTGAAGCGACACAAAGACCCTTCTGTCAACATCTTGTTCAGGCCAGATGAAATATTGCTTGGGTGAGGCTAGAGGGAGCAACCTTTCTCCTTCAGATCCCCTTTCCAGTGGCTAGAGGCTGCTTCTGGRGTATTGAACAGGCAGCCAAGGCCGGTTCATTGCTCTTTCTGCTGACGTTGTCACTCAGCATCCTCCTGCAGCATAGCTAGGAGGAATGGGGAGTCAGCTGGCTACTTTCCAGACACTGACAGCTGCGTGTTCCCCTCCTGAGAAGCAGCTGTGGACCAGGAAAGATGGCCTGAGTATGACTACAGTGAAATTTAGGAAAATAACTGAGGTAAAGCTGCAGAATGGGGAGGAAGGGATCATTGCTGGGAGAGGGACAGTGGGAAAGACTAGAGGAAGGGAACTGACAATAGCAAAGAGAGAGATGATGGTAATTAGAGGAAGGTAGGGCTGGGGGAGAGGAAAAGCAAGAGAAAACTCTGAGAGGACAAATGATTCAATCATTTTGTAGATAATACATGATACCTGAGCCAGGATTCTCATTTTTTTTATTCCAGCTCTGATCTCTGAGTTACTGCAGAAGAATTGTTTTATTGTTGTGCGCCTGACTTTCCCCATTTGTTAAACAGGGATAATGGCCATTAGCAACCCTATAGCAGGTGAGGGCATCTTCAGATCCCAGCTTGGAAGTGCTGACACTTGATAGACATGTGGAGACAGGCTGTCTCTGTGAATACTTCCGCAAAAATCTCGTTGAGTGTCTTAAAATTTGGCAGCTCCTAGAGCACGTACACCAAACCTGAAGCACCTTTATGAGGTCTGCTGCCGGTATCTATGCCTTTAACTGTTCTGCCTGCTTGCAGTGGTTTGCAGTGTCTGGTGACATACAGGCTGCCATGTGGGAGGGAGCAGCAGAGCTCTGAGCACATCCTTAAGGACCAACCACCCGTAGGATTTGGCTGCATCATCAAAAGTGCAAGTCTGCCTACAACTGTGGTGGGGAAATGGGCAGACCTGGGTGACAAGCATTTATTCCTTCTGTACTTCAGCTTTCTGTAAAAAAAATGTGAGGATGCTTTCCAGGAGAATGGTGAAGATAAGTAAGGTGAAGAGTAGGAGGGGATAAGGTGCAGTGAGAGTCCATGGAAATATATAGATAGAAATTAATCTAAAAGATGGATGTTTCTATCATCTGCCATTCATCATCACATTCACCTTGCTGCGCTCCACCCTCAGCCAGTGATCATTAACATCAGTCATCAGAGACTTGAAGGGATTTTAACAAATTGCCTGGGATATGCTATTTTCATTCCAATATGTTTTAGTTGGGACAATAGAGACAAATAATTCCCTGTCACAGATGCTGATATCAAGAGACATATCTACTCCATTTTTATCTTGCTTTTCTCATCAAAGAATCATTGCTGAACTCCACAATTAAATAGTCCTAAAAGTACTTGATTCTTGCTGAATGACATGCCTCTCCTGTCTGAATGTTGGGTCTCTTTGAGATGTCTTAGGATCAGCAGCCCAAGCCTGAAGCTCCCTAAAGGCTGGTCATTTGAAGATCTTAGTCCTAGCAGCTTACCTCCAGGTGTGTTCAGTTCTCTGTTCAGGACCCAAGTAAGTGATGAGGTTTTCAGATCTAAGTATTTCAGATGTAGTTATGAGTGTTAGGTGCATACTTGTGTGTTGACACTCATCTCTGTGCTTGTGCTTCACCTGTGTATGTGTAGAGTAGATCTGTTAAATGGTGGGATGTAATAGGGAGCCAGAGATGTCCAGTAGCTTAGTGTTTAGTTACTTGAAAGCTTCTCTTAGCTCACRCGTTTTCTAAACTAAGGCAGTACTTGGTCTTTTCCCCCCAGTCTCCCTGTCCCAGAACTGCCCCTAATTATTACATTTATGCCAGTCTGATTCACAGGACAGCTGACACAAGCTGTTCTCTTCAGCATTCTTTGGAGAAGTCTGTCTATTTAAAAAGAGTAGGATCTTTACAGAGTGTACTTAATTTTTTTCAATTTACATCAACTTTCCTGCTCTGTTTCTTTCTTTCTTTCTTTTTTTTCTCCTTATCTCTCTAAACTTCATGAACTCTTTGTTGAAACAGCTAATTCGTTTCTGCCAGTGGGAATTCATGTTTGTATTTTTTAGTGGAACGACACAAATAAATGAAGAGATCTTTCTTCATGACCTGGATTCCCCATTTAATTACAAGCATTTGATGATTCAGACATTAAACTGATCAAGGATCCTGTTCTTACCATCTAACTACCAGGGTGACTTGCATTATATGTGGTGGAAAGAGCTCTGATCTCTGCGAAGAGAGTCTCTAGGCACTAACTTTCATGTGCCAAGCTACCTTACTGCTGTTCCTGTGGGTTAGCTGACTTTCACCATCCCTAAACAGAACTGTGAGTGGAAGTGACATATTTACCTCGCCTTGTCTCCTTTCATCCCGTTTTAGACCTCAAACTGTCTAACGGCATTAGGAAGACCCACAGAATGAGAATTTGAAGTCAGTACTGCTGGATTTACCAAATCACTGTGCTATCTCCTGACACTAACATTAACTGAATACATTGTGAATGGGGCAGGATACTACAGTGAGGCAAGCTTCAGGATATGGGAAACAGAAAAATTCTGAAAATAAAACTTGGGAAAACAGGTCTGCCTGCTATGTTCTTATTGCAATTACTAATGAGTTAATTGGCTCACATACGGTTATCTGAAAAAGACTAAGAATCAAAGAACAGGGAAAAATATGTTGTATTGATCTTTAAGAATAACCAACAGTCTAGTACTAGTAACTATCCAATAAATCTAGCTTCCATCCCTAGTAAAATCTAATAAGTAGGGAAAGAAAAAGAATTTGCAAATACACAATGTAAAATCTGCTGTGCCACGTGTTCACATGGAGCCATGTATATCTTAGCTAACACTCAAGAAAGTTGCCAAAAAGGAATGCAAATGATGGAGGAAGATAGGAGTAATTTTCATTGTAACAGAATAATGGAGCAAATACTAAGCAAACTAAATCTGTAAGCATTTAAAGCAAACCTCATCTCTGGTGAGGAAGAATTTATTCAGAGTTTTCTGTGTGACTCAGAGCACACTTTAGTTATTAGTTCAGTTCCTTTAGTGGGATGTAGGAGCTATGCAGGCCCTCTACACAAGTTAACTTCATCCTGGAAAAACAAAGGTACAYGAGTAACACATGCATAGATTTGTAAGAACCAAACCTTGCCAGACATAACTTAATCATTTAGTTTGATCCAGCTGCAGTGGAAGTAGATGAAAGGACTATGGTCATTATATCTGCATAAAGATGTCTGTTCATGTATTAAGGCAATTAATGTATTGTCTCATGAAGACTGAGCTGAAAAATTAATTTGGACTGACTAGAGATGAAGATTATAAATCAGACTGAAAACAGGCTACAGGGACTAGAAACAAATAGTGATGAATAAATGCCAACACTTGGTGGGAGACACCTCAGGGGAGCAGTAGGGAACAATGTTAGACTGTTTTTGTTTAAGATCCTTGTTAATGATTTGGAAGGAGGGTTGACTATGATGTAAGCTCAGTGCTGGGACACTGCTCATCTTGGGAAAGATCATGCTTTACAAAAGACTAATGCTAACAAGTTTTGATCTGACAGACTTTGTATAAATCAGAATCACAGAAAATGGTGCCAAAATTTCAGTTTGTGGGCTCTACTTAGAGTTCTAATGATTGTACCTTACTGAACATACTTCACTCTGAAATCTAAATCCATGAGGTCCACCAGTTGGAGCAAACTTAAGTTCTCTGTTTTCCACTATGGCTCAGACTGTTTCATTATACTGGTATTTAAACAGGAATTGTTATTCTAAGCAAATACTGTGATACTATTGAAGTTTTCAAACAGAAGGCTGGTGAGGAAATTTGCTACCCTCTCCCCCCCTCCATTTCCAGGGCACTGGGACCTCTCCCTGAGGGATTTATTCAGTGGATGCTGTGGTTCAAGGTGGTCCTGTGGGGACCATCATCATTGCTTTGGGTTTCAAGATTCAGTTGCCTGGGTCACTGTTGTCTTTTTCCAGGGTTGTGCATGCAGCGGTCCTGCCAAGGGCAGAAGGGCCTGGTGCTGGCTGAGGAAAGGGATAGGCAGATGCAGCCTGGCCTCCTGCCCACAGGCTGACAAGATAGTCCCATCTGACCTCTGGAGTGAGGGGCAAGGGGAGAGGTACTGTGGGACCTGGAAATGCAGAGCAATTTTGGTATCATTTAGCAGTACATTTGTTGGTACTGTCCATCAGTAGCAGTAAGGCCCAGCAGATGTTCATCCGTTAGGCATTTCTGTGCTACCCCAGCAGCTGTTACATCACTGTCCGTGTCTCTGCTGAGGCTCAGGAAGAAATACAGTGGGGCTGTCTGTGCTGGATGCAGCCTGCAGGCTGCCAGTTTGACAGTGCTGGTTCATATTCTGCGTTGTGAACTCCCTGGGGCAGGGAATGTCTTAATGGGTTTCATTTACACAGTAGGGTTGCTTCCATGTGGTCTTAAGGAAATATGCACAGTGCTAAAACACTGAAGAGCAGGATTAAGATCATAGGGCAAATTAAAGCACAAATGACCAAAGGACAAACCACAGCCAAGAGGCAGGTGCGGATGGAGATATCCGAAGTGTGCTAATCACAGAAGCTTATTTAACTCAGCCCCTACAAGAATCTCAGTTTCCTCTGTGAAATCTTCTGGTTGGGAGTGMTAAAATATGTCAATCTAAGGGTCACAAAAGACCAAATCCCCTCCTCCCCTTCTCTTCCAGTGCTTGGTGGAAGCATTTAGCACATATTCTTGTGCTTAAGTGAACATTGGTTTTGGGACTTTAACTTGCTAGAGGGAACTTGAGTAGGAGGAAAGCATATGAATGAGGAATTAATTGCTTGATTCATTCTCTGATCATCTTCTGCAAGTATTAGACAGGTATTATTATCTATTATTGCTGAAGAATCATTATATTAATTGTTCTTTGATGAGAGCAGGCAACGAGGAAATCAGTTACTCAGTGTGGTCCATTAGTCGTGTGCTGAAGCAAGTGCAGAATCCTATGAAGCTTTTCCCAAGAGGTGATGTTTATTAGGTTGTAAAATAGTCTCCCACAGAAGCATTCGAAGCCCTGCCWCTTAATTGGTAGGTTACTGAAATTAAGAGGCCCTAAGACCTTCCCTGAATTAATTGCTGTTTGAACTGGAGTAAAACTTCAAAAAACATGATTTGAAGATTCCCGGTGACTGTAAGTACTTCACAAACCTTGCAAAATTGTCAAAGAAACTGGATTTATTTCTGTTCTGAATGTCTCAATTCAACTTCTGGCTGTCAGTCTTCACTAGATCTTTTACTCCTGGACTGAAGAACCCTCATTAACTATTTTTCTTTTTTGCTCTTTAACTACTTGTAGTCTGTGATTAAGAAGCCTCTTAGCCTTTTCTTTGTAAAATCAAACAAGCAAAGCTCCTCATGTCTTTCTCCAGAATGAAGTTTCCRAGTTCTTCATTCATTCTTGTGGCTTTTCCCTGGATTCTTTCTGATTTCTTAGTATCTGCAGCCTCTGAAATAGACTCTAKATATCAGTAACAGTTGCACCAATGCAAAATTGGGATGAAGTATARTTTCTTTGGTTCTACTTGATATTACGTCTCTGGTACTTGCATTACCCTGTTGAAGCTGTCAGACTGGTAGTCCATATTAAACCAGTTAGACTCCATAACTTTCTAGGCTTTTTCAAAATTCGTTTTCTGGCCTCCTACCTCATGTCTGAGAAGCAAGGTCTCCACTGTCTATTCTTATATGCAGGACTTGCATATGTCTGTACTGAAACTCATACTGTTGGCTTATGTGCAGTTTACTAAGTTGTCTGGATTGTTTTGCTTTATTGAGTTGTCCTCTTCATTCCATACCGCTTACCAAACTTTCRCAAATTTGCTAAGTAAAAATTTAACTTATTCTTCCGTGTTAGCAGTAAAAATATTTAATAGAAAATGGTAAGGTAGGATCTACATGGGACGGTACAAAAAGTTCACTCACTGAGTGATCATTCCCAGTTTACTATTACATTKGGAAAGATATCAATAAACTGGTTTCCATTTCATCCAGACTGCACTACACTGATTTTATACCAGTCTAGTTTATTATTCAGTAATTCAAGTCTGTTGCTTTTCAGAAGCCTGCTACATCAACCCTRTATCAACCACATTTGTAGGCTCATCAACATATGAGATTGGATTAATTTCACAAGATTCTTTTTCCACTAACCATTGCTGATTGACATTAATTATTTATTTGTTGAGCCCCATTGTAGCTATTCTGTTATTTTGGCTGGGATTGATGTCAAACAGACAAGCTTAGCTAGGCCTTTTTACCCCCTTTTTATATATGTGGTGTGAAGAGCATCAATATATTTACCACCTTATAAAATGTACCAAGAGTTACAGAAAACCATTGTGTTGCAGTGAACTGGGGGCATACACACAAGCAGCTATTGGATTTCACTTAAGGGGGTTTTAATTTTTAAAATTCTAAATGTGACTGTTGTTTTTTATCATCGTATCATACTTTCACCTAGCTAGCACTTAGTTTCCAGAACCTCTGTTTTTGTGCTCCTTCAGACAGTTGATAGGAGGAATATTTGGGAACATCACCTGATCTGGACTGATCTATTTTTTTCTGTTCTATTCCTGCACTTGTCCGAAAACTATTTGAATATCTTCCAGTAGTGCATTAAACACAATGATTATGCATCTTTCAACTATTGTTGTTTTCCCAGCCTCCTCTATGGGGAGGAATGTTTGAAGTGCAGCATATTATTTTGATAGGATTTTAAGGTAGTTTGATTTTTTTGAAATGTGTGTCCTCTTATGTATTTTATTTTGCATAGTCAATGGTAAAGAACTGCACCTTGTACTTGCGGTGAAAGGGGGTGAGGTYTGAAGTAGTCTGCAGTTCCTAAAGGAAATCATTCTGACAATTTGGTGAGAACTTTATTTCTCTTTCCCTGGAGCCGGAGGATTATTGTTGCTGACCATTGTGTTCATCTAGTCCTTTAGTATGTCTTTGAGATGTCCTGGATCCAGAGAAGAAAGATGAGGATCAGGGCATGGAAATCATTTCAGAATTCTTAGGGAAGCTGGAGGAGAAGTTTGACATGTTGTATTGTTCTGAACTGGCTGAGTTTTCTGTATTTTGAAATCTTCATGCCATGTCTATCCCATAGTTGTATTCATCTAGCCAGCTCAACCTGAACCATAGTATTCAAAAACAGCAGTATATGGGAGCTTAGCACCAGCATTYGTTGTCAGTATGTTGGAAAGAAAGATTCCTCCTCTGAGGTCCTGGGGATTTCAGGTTGAGGTCTTACATTGGCACAAGTCAGGAAGAAGGGATATTAGATTCATGATTCGTAGCTCAGACTGCCCAGAACATGTCGACAAGAGTGAATTCTGGGAATGCAGATGGGCCACTGGTTAGTGGATAAAAAAGAAGATGACCTGTGTTATTTAGAGAGATACAYGACTATTTTTCACAAAGTATGACTGTATTTCTTTGCAGTGACCAGTTTGGATACAGGCTTTAGACACTGGGGGCCTAAGGAGGGGTTTGCCATCTTTGTTARAAGTTGGGGCAGAATTTATAAGCTTCAGGAAGGGCAGATAGGTTTTATTTGTTCCTGTTTTTCCTGGCAACTTGTTTATATGTTATGYCTTTTGCTAAAATTCATCATCTCCTAATGGTGAAAATGCTACGTTGAGACACTGGGTACAGTCAGCTAACCCTTAACAAGACATGAACAGGAGCATATAACTAAAACTCTTAAGAGCCCATTCCAAAAGTTTCCTATTTGCGAACCCCCTTTATGGTGCCATCATACAATTTTCATGTGAACTTCCAGGACCATGARTGTTTCCACTTTTGGACTTGGGATGCAGCCCAGTTTGGAAATCCCTGCTCCTGCCCTGTGGACTCCTGACAGAACAAACTCACTACTTGCAGAGCCCCTCGACACACGGAGTCTGCAGTTTCTTGGGACTCTCTGGTTGGCACTCTGCTGTAATCGCTGTTTGAAATAAGATAGTATCAGCAATGCCACGCAAGTGGYATCAAGGCATTCATGGTTCCCCTGAGTATTAGTATCATTAATTTTTAAGAACAGGATTCTTGGTCTCCCACTTTCTCTCTAACACATGGAACCATCCTTGTGGCTAGGTGGCTGCTCAGTGGATTGGATCTGAAAATCGGTCTTTGGCCTCAAAACATTGAGGTTTCCCCAGAAGGTCCTCCAGTCGGTTATACACCTTAATTTAAATAGAAGTTTTTATAAATTTATGTCTATTTCACCAACTTTATGCAGCAAAGATGGTGTTGGAGTCAGTGGTGCAAACAGACTGCAAAGCCCTTTTGCTATTTACATACGGCGCCTGCAACCACAGTGATATTTTATTGTTTAAAAAATTGCCTGTCATTGGCTGTGCCATGGAAAAATAATGCCTACTGGAGTGTTTCTGCCTCTGACCATCTCCTGACTGTGACCTGACATGAACTCATTTATGTAATGTTTCCTAACAGCAGCACTGCTGCTGGAGACGTGGCTGTTCCTGTGACCAGAGATAGCTCCACCTCTGATTTTAAAGGTCTTCCCAGCTATTAAATTCAACAACTGCCATGCCAAGAAGATGAGGGTTTGTTCACGATGAGCACAATGCTGGCACTGCAAGGTGGTGTTTTATCCATGCCTCCTGTGCCAGGTGAGCTTGCAGAGAAGTGCTTTCTTTGTCCTTTTGTCTTGTAGTGTGTTGCCAAAGACTCCTCCTTTTCTTGTGTTGCAATTCCTTTCCCTCCTGCAGGTAAGTGATAGCAGTTAATTATTACAGTGAGGTGACTATTGGTTGATACATGTAGTTTTCTGTTGGTTTGCCAAAAGCAGAACAACCATGCGGTTTGGGGAGATTTTGACGTGCTAGCCCAGGGGTGGATTTTCAAACACTTGACTGCAGGAAAATTGCTGTGGCACTCTGAGGCTTTGCAGCTGACACTTCATGGCTGTGACATTAGCAAGTTTTAAGAAATCTTTCTCCATCTAACACAATAAACAATAATACTTTCAGCCCAGGGATCTTCTCTGTCAGTCTCTGATATTAGAGGAAGCCTTGATTTCCTGACTGTAGCACAGATCTAATGTAAGCAAGGATAGACACTTCCAGATGTGCTTCCAGGCCTGAATCCCAAGCTAGAAAACAATACCATACTTTATTCAAGAGCAATGGAAAGAGGGCCTAGATACCCCTTTATTTCTTTGAGCTGTCTCCATACTTCAGGAGCAGTGGCTTTTGTAGCATCAAGGTGTAATGAAAGATTATTCGTACTCTGATCTCAAGCAATCATTTCTTTGCATTTTAAGAACTTACTGCCCTTGAGGTGGAAGTAACTATGTTTCAGCCAAAACGTGGGCATCTTAAAATAGTCTGCTAGTGATCAGTTGTCTATATAAACAGACATCTGGCAAGAATCATATCTGTACAACTTAGTTTTCCCCTGAGATCAGTTAGATTGTTTCAACAGTGTGTGTTCACTGAGACAATAATTCTGACTTATTTCTGTGCCACAGATTCTTGCATTCATTCATAGCAGAACTGAAATTGGAACACTGGCCATCAGGTATTCTACTTTATTCTTCTCAGATGCTAGAGCTAATTTATAGAATTTTTTTTTCTGTTGTCTTTTCTTCTTCATTTCCCCTCTTCCACACTCTTTTGGTTTTTAAATGGGCAGAATTACACATCTCAGCTTAGAGTCAATGTTAACATGTCACTGTACTTGCTTCCTGTTCTCTATCATATTGACTTAGGAAGACAGGAGGAAAATCTTGTAATTTAATGTCCATTCATGTGTGTTTTCAGTATTTCACTTTATACATAGCTATGCACAGAAACCTTGGCAAAGCCAGAAACAATAGAAATACCTGTCCCACCATTGCATGGAGTACAAGACAGCTAGTATAGGGATGTTGCCCTTAGTTGCTACAGGAATATCCCATCACTCCAAAGGCTGTCCCCTTTGGCTCCCCAGCTGATCTCTTGGTTAACTGCTGCAACCTGGAACTAGAAGCACTGGCAAAGATGGTGCCAGAGACACCTCAGCTATAGTCACAGCACGGGAAGCTCTGAGGACTATAGTGAAACCACACTGTAACCCCCCAACTGAAATTACTGCAGAGTACAGTACAGTGTGGAGGTGGTTTTTATCCGGCTCCACAAGAAGTAAGACTATGTCCACACTGCACCCAAGCTAATGTGCTCTGTTGAAATGGCTTTTTAATTCAAGAAGCAACATCACCTGCATACCTTTGCTGCATCTGGACCAAGCTGATGTATTTAGCCACCAAGTGCTGTCTTGCAGGGTGAGGCAACATTACCAGCTTGGYAGGGCATCAGCTTGGAGATCTCTCCATGGTGTGGCCAAACTGATTGAAAACTTCATAGGAAATCACACAAATTTGTATGTCAGCTGAAAGCATTCTTGAAGGCATCAAGTGCATTTCTGTCCCTTCTCTCCTAGGTGTCTGGTAAGCCTCTGGCTTTTGTGGTTCAAGGTCAGTTTTGCCTTATTGAACTGTCACTTTTCCTCTGTCTGGTTTTAGTAATCTTCGGTTTTGAATTTGGAGCATATGAACATGGTTTTGGTTTGCTTTGGACAACCAGAGCTGTTTTCTGTAGAATAAAATCCACTAGTAGAGGACAGAGAATGGAAGGGAACTGAATGATTGATCAGCAAGAGCATCTCAAATGCATTTATTTACCTCTGTAGTGCTTTGAGAAATGTTTTCTTTAAAAACTGCAAACTGCTCAGATACATGTAGATTGATAGTTGAGCGGCTCTGCTGAATATAGAAAGCAACAGCTCTGTATACAGGCTAATTGGAGGCATAGAAACCTTGCTGACATAAGGTCATTCAAACAGGTCATACTAGAAGACCTGCTGGAACCTAAAAGCAGAATCTGACAAGCCCTTTAAGTACCAAACCATCAGTATTTTGCCTGGATTCTCCTTTTCTGCTGCTGGAGCCTGCTTCCTCCACAAGCGGTTAAAAGAAAGGTACTTTTAAGTCCCTCTTTGTAAATGAAATAATAATTGCTGGAAAAATAAAGCTATTGATGTAATGTAAACCTCCTGGAGTAACAAGAGAAGGTGCTACAGAGGCTTCCCAGCAGTTATACATTGAGAAACATTCTTAATCTGCTAGATAATGTAGAAGAGGAATGACATTTATTAGCTACAAGTCCTCACAAGCTGAGGATGCAGTTTATAAAACTATACTTGGCTCCCCCTCCTTTTCCTCTTTTATTGTAATCCTTCACCATGGATCATTTTACATCCAAATTCACCTTCATCTGTTATCATACTTCAGTGATTTATCGACATTACAAACTTCAGATTAATAAGGCTAGAAGAACATCCATCAGAAGAGCTGAGAATGTGTAATCATTTCCTCTCAGGCTGTCATTAGCCCTATCTTTCCTTTTGGGAATTTTATCTTTGTCTTCTATTTCCATGCTAAAATATATGATTTTTAAAAATAATTTCCTACAATTAATCTTTTGTTTCTCTGCGTTTTTCAAAACTTTTGTCTAGATGGTTTATGATCTCTATTTTGTCATCTAAAATAAGTAGAAAACAATCCAAACTGTCCATGTATACTCTTCATGAATGAACAGGCAAGCCAGAATTAATAGTTGACTTGATTCAGCTTTTTTCATCAAGATGAATACAAAGCTCCACAGATAATCCTATGATCATACAAAATGTTTGTGGGATAAGTAGGAATTACACTCACAGTGTCTTTTCTGAAAGACTTTCCTTTTTCTTTACATTGCTCGGGTTTTAAATGACATACATAGGTTTTATTCATTTGTGATGAAATGCACTTTTGGTATTTTAAGATTGCTATGCCAAACAAAATGGGGRGGATTTTGTTTTAGAGTTTCTGTGCCAAGTTCTCCTTTTAATGAGACATTCCTAGGTTAAAAATACTTTTCAAAAATGACTTCACAAGTCTCTTCTACATTAGTGACACATCGGGGGAGAAAATGTGGAGTAAGACTGAAAGTGATAAGTTGAGGTTAGAGGTCTAGCCAAAGTCAAGTGCTAGGGAGTTTCAGCTGTAGAGAGCTGATGCTTTGAATTATAATCAAGTGATTAATGTTTCTAACGTAAGTGGGTTTGGGAGTTACAAGGACTTGCAGCAACAGCTTGGATAAGTATGGTGAAACCTGCTTTTAGAGATATTTTATTTATAGCACATTCATTAGGTTGGACAGAATGGACAACATGTGCTTATGTGGTTAATGATAAATCCATCTGAGCCCTAAACTAGTCTACTGAGTTATGAGAGAGCCATTTGTAGGTCAGATTTTCTGGAGAGGGAAATACTTGAGAGAAACAATTCTTATTTGTTTTTTGGGGGGGGGCAGGGAGAGGGAAGAAGTTGGAATCAGCTTTTCTCCTGCTGTAAAGTACTTAGGATTTAAACGTTACAGATCTTTATTCATTTTTAAAGGTCATTGCCTGTTGAAATCCATGTGGCTGGTTTCATAAATATCAAAAATAATATGGGAATGGGCAGGCACACCTATGTGGGAATTTTTTTTAAAAAAAGAGATAATCTAATGACAAACTATGAAAACTGCAGTGATCTCTGTGAAACTGCAAAAGTCAAAAAGACTTCACCTCTATGGTGTTATAGTTTTGCTTGTGGGAGTCAGAAATTTTAGCATGAAATGGAAGGTTTTGAACACAAAATTGTATGGAGATAAAAACTGTAAGATAGTTTGTTCCTTCTGTTTGAATTTAGCAGACCTTAATACTGCTTTTGTAAGTGGCTTAAATTATATAGTCTTTCTACTGGAAGAGATTTCACTTGAATCGTAAAACAAGATGAGAGTGTAGCTAATAGTGCTTTGGTACATTGTTAGTGTTGTGGTTTAGGTATAGATCTACCAACACGATAAAAAAGTTTGACTGCCCTCTTATAGCCTTATTCATAGCAGTGCAGGCCTTCATCCCATGACACACTCATCCGCAGATCCCACTGGTTTCCCACCATGAACCATCAGGCCATTGTACTTCAAACTGAGCTCTGGACAATTCTCCTAAATAAATAAGACAGGTAAAACAGAGCCTGAAAATCTCTAGAATCTCAGTAGCTTGTCTGGATAGGACAGCTAAATCTGGTAGAATTAAATACCTAGCAGGTATAATTAAAAACTTAGCAGGGGAATGACTATGGGAAAGGGGTTGCATGTTGCACGTCCTCACAAATACACAGGCAAAACTTGGCCTTTTGAGACATGCCTTTTCTCTGCCACTAATCTTATTTTCAGTTAAAAATGGAAATGTGATGTTCATTGTCAATG
Organism: Apteryx rowi; assembly: GCF_003343035.1. Classification (NCBI taxonomy): domain Eukaryota; kingdom Metazoa; phylum Chordata; class Aves; order Apterygiformes; family Apterygidae; genus Apteryx; species Apteryx rowi. The sequence continues at coordinate 391,856 of NW_020449074.1, read as the reverse complement.
AAGCTGATTGCAAGGTGACTACTCCCAAATGTTTTGCCCATACATTTTCCAGGTGTTGCTGCAGGTGCTGTTTATGAGGGATTTAAAAAGCTCAGTGAGCTTAGTTTATCAGACATTTGAAAGCTGTCTTGATTATAATGAGTAAGTATTTTTACAGGGAGAAAATGCCACCTATTAAGGGTATCTTGAGTTGTATATAAAAAGCTACAAGTATTGGAAGCTACCTCAGACTAATTCAAATTGAAAATTAATCTATTATACTGGGGATAATGAAATTGTGAAAGACACAATGCTTCTCCCTCTCTTGACATCTTGCAATCCAGAGTGGGTGCCCTGCTGAAAAGATATGCTTTAGAGGCACACAGCTTATGGGGCTGCAGAGGTAATTGCATGAAACCTAATGGCCTAGTCAAAGTCTACCTCATCCATTGGATACACAAGATTATCTGTTTCTGGCATCAAAAGGAATGAGGACCCTGTATTCTTATTATATGTCTATTTTATAGAAGTGAAAGAAAACGTTCTGTGTTATGCTGGGCAGACACACATCTTGCTTTTTGCCCCCATGTTAGACACTAAAAAATTGGGTGTCTAGGTTAAAAGAATCAGCTAGACTCCCTCCAGTCACTGGAACAGGAGGGGCAACTCCAGAGGTGACTCATCTGACCGGTCTTGAACATCTACGTTTGGATAAAATTAATTGTCCTCTGCAAGTGCCCATCTCTCTTTATTAACTACAGAAAGACAGCATAGTTAATTAACTCAGATCTAACTCTGAGATGGCTAAGCTGAGGGGAAATGAATTCTACCCCATGGATTTAAGGAGCCATACTTATGCTTTGAACTTCATGGTCCTTGCCCCAGACAGCTTACAGACAAAGTTCAGAGTGTCCAGAGTGCAAGGAATAACGATGTTAAAGCTCTGTAGAGAAGTCTGAGATCTGCAGGGAGGAGCTTGCCTTTATCCAAGGCCTTGAGATGAAGAAAGAGTTTTGTGGGGCTTTGGGGTAACTTGTCATTCTGAGACTAGCTAGGCACTCCTATGTTTCAGTTAATTAGTTTAGTTAACTAAATAGCACCAGGGAACAGGCACTGGAACTCGGTTTTTGTAGTGTTCAATTGTTAGCATGGTCCCTGGCACAGTGTTTATCCCTGTCCAACTAGCACCCTCCCAAACAGCCCTCTGCCACGGCTTGAACATCAGCATTGGCAGAGCCCATTCCCAAAAAGCAGTTTGGATGGGGCCTTTCTCTTTTGGAGGTTAAGGGAGTTTAGCCCCCAAAAGCTTGCATGTGGCTAGACTGTGCTTGCCAGCCTCAGGGCCAAAGACCAGCTCTTGACACTATTCAGTCCTCTAGTACAGATGTGGCTAACAGAAGTCATCACCACTCAAGTCCATGGGATGAAGGTGCACCAACAATCTCTTACAGCCCSTTCATCTTCCATTTGTATTTTTTTTTTTACCTTGTCAGGGTCAGAAATATGGAGCAATTTGGTTATAGGTGTAGCATGCTAAGCTTGGTTCAGGGCTGCCATTACTCTGCAAATGGCGTGGTGCTCTCTAATCCCCCTTCCACTATTCTCTCTAATCCATAAAGTCCTTAGAAATCTGATTTTGACCTGGATGCCCTAATTGACAACATGGGCGGCCTCTTTCACTGACTTCAATGGTCTGCGCTGGAATATATCAGGGTTTGGAGCTAATAGTAGCTTTTGAGCTTGTTGAACAAACAGTTCTGCGAGGCCTCTTCTTGAYGGTATAGCAGCTCTGATGTGAAACGTGACACAGCCTTAGACATCTGTTTTAAGGGCATAACTACTCTGAGCTTATTTGAACTCAGTACAGGGCTCTGTTTRTATTTCTTTGATTAATTGAAAATAACCTCTTGTTAAGGGAGTGATAACCGATACCTTAAGATTGTGCTCAAGTCATTCACAAGAGCCAAAAAAATACACCCAGGGTTAGGCAGGTCAAAGCCCTTGTTTGGATCAAAACATATGTTGAACATTGTATAAATGCCAAATCTTAAAGTGTTTTGTGTTTAAGGTTGAAGTTTGGAGTAAAATGATACTATAGCAATAAATCCCTTATTCAGCTTGTTAACACGCTACCAAATTCATGAAGGCACAGTGAGGAGAGAGATGCTTCTGATGGAGTGATTGGATACCATTCTAAGTGTCTTAAAAATTTACAGCATAGGTGAGATCATTCCTGTAATAGCACATCCAGTTCTGCTGTACACATTTCAAAAAGGACTTTAATACAGTGGAAATTGATCCGAAAAGAGTGACAGGCATGATTTGTGGTCTGTCCGTAAAACCTGCCTTGCTGTGAGAGACCAAAAAAGCTCATTTCATTTCATTTCTTCAGGACAAGGTTATGAGATAACTTGTCTGTGGTTTTGCAAGGTCAAGCCTACGTGGCAACGGAATAACAGGCTCCAGTCGCCACTTGGAGCTGCATGGCTCTTGGGCTGCTTTCTGCCAAAAYGCTGGGAGAACCCAAGCTATGCCCAGGCTTACAATATTCCTGTCGTGATGAGGGTGAATTGAGGCAGGGCTGTTCCTTGGTGGGCTGTTGCCTTCCCTGTCCATACCTGATTGGTTGTGATCATGTGGGTTTGGACCCCYGCTGAGGCTGTGAGTCACAAAATGCTCTGGAAACCTCTGGAGATGTGGGCTGGACTCGCTTCCTGGGGTGGGTTGATGGCTGACCACAGAGATGGCTGCATCTGGTCTCATGAACAGCCCCATCCTCAACTGGCAGGGTTGACATATCCTCAGGGGGAAAAGAGATTTGGGATGGTGGAGAGCTCGTTAGTCTCAGAGACAAAAGCACAGCCAGAGTTAAGGGTGGAGAACCAGGCCAGACAAATACAGATTAAAAAGGTGGCCTTTCTTCTTGACAAAGATGCTCAGCCACTGAAATAACTTATCCAGGGTAGATTTCCTTCACTGAAAGCCTMTGATTCAAGGTAGGAACTGTCCTGGAAAGATGTGGCGTAATTCATACCAGTTCTGATGTTGACTCTGGACACCACTCTGTGGCTTGAGCTATGCAGGAAATCAGACTAAATGATCACAGTGACCCTTCTGGCCTTAAGGTATTCCTATTAAATAGGATATTAAATAGGAATATTTAAAATTTCTTATTTTAATARGAGTATTACATTCCTATTAAATTGATCAGGGAGTGGAGAGGTCTCAGTGAGGCCATCTTTAAACCGAGAAATTTTAGAAAAAAGTCTCCTACCACTTTCATATGTGCGGCCAAGATGACTGTGTGTGTATTTTCATCCAGGAAAAAGTTGAATCTGAATTTTGGCTGGGGTTCCAGCTGTCCACATAACTTACCATATCTTGTGGGACATCCTGGAGCAGGATGGGGAATGATTCACCTACTTCCAAGCAGAAAGCTTCCATTTGACCCTCAGTGTATAGTGACTGACCTGTTGTGAGGACATGACTCGCACCCATCTCATCCATCCTAGCAGCAGTGGTATGGGTCCCAAGTAAGGAAGACAAAAGGATGCGGCATCCATCTTAGAAAGTGCTATAGGATCCTGCCCAGAGGGTTTAAGGCATTGCCTACTGCAAGGGCAGATGGGATTTACAGGGAGCCTAAAATCGAGCTGAGTTTGGGCTGCCTTCAAGGGAACATGAATGCAAGCTGTTAGGTCTAAGGGATGCCTTAAACCTGTCACCCAGATCAACAGCCATTGTCTGCTTGTGTCTTGCAAGCAGGAAAGTGCTCAGAGGATTTGCCCTACTGGAAGATATCCATCTCAGCTTGATTCAGTTAAAGCAGTAGATTTTATCCATTAAGGCAAGGGCTTGACTGCACGCCCACCATGATTTTCTCCTTCATGCTGTTGTTACATAGCGTGAAAGCCACCTCTCCGGGCTTGCTCACACGTGACCTGCAGCCAGCGTTGTTCTAGAGGGGTGCAGGGCAGCCCAGAGGAGCAAAGGACACACGGGGCAATCGGTGAACCTCCCTTCTTGCCTGCAGCCCCTTACATGTGAGCTGGAGCATCTGGGGGATTTAGAGAGGCCATAAAGCCATAGAAAACAAGGGACTCGTGTGGTGAGGAAGGGTCTGTGGGGTGGGGGGAGGAAGCACAACCGTATTTAGCTCTGGGTGTCTAACATCATCACCTTGTTCCTGCTGAAAGAAGTAAACTCTGATGGGAATCCCTTCGCCCCCATTCATTCCCTGCTTTAATAAAACTTGTCACTGTGCTGTTTTTTCTCCCCAGTCAGCAGATTTTTAGGCTGGTTAATGAGGGGGAAAATTTTCCCCCCCCCTCCCGTCCGTCCCCCCCCATTTGTCTCCCCTTTCATGTCAGGGGCCAAGTTTGGATTGGAGCCTGGTGAAGTTTCTGTGTCATTTCCTGTTGCTGCCCTCCAAAACGCTCGCTGCCTCGCTCTCCTCCCGCAGACGCGCACACATCCACGCTGCCTCGCTCCTGACTCGCTGCTTTCGGGGAGGATGTGAGAGGGCAAAGCCAACATACCTCATGCTCCCGCCTGTCACGCTGCATTCCTGCTCTCTGCCGTCCCCACGGGCTCGGCTCCCAGCCCGCTGCCGGGGAAGCACCGAGGACTGAACGGTAAAACAACTTTCTCCTTTGCAAGCGGGGTGGCTCAGCCGCGGCCGCTGGTACTTTGTAGGACCAGGGAGGGCAGCTGTGAACCCGAGGTGGCGTGAGCAGAAGCGTCCGTCCTTCTGCAAACTTCTCCGGGAGGGATGCGGGGAGGCGACGGAGGGCTCGCGGCGGCGGTCCTCGAGCTGTTCACGCAGGTCGACGCATGTCGGGGAGAGGGCAGCAGTGCTGGGGGGAGAGGGATCGGCAGCGATGCAGCTGCGGGATGCTGGTGCTGTGGGTTTGAGTCCCGGGCTGGTGAGCGCCGTCCCGCAGCGTGCTGGAGAGCCAGAGGAAGGGATGTTGGCTGAGTAACCCGGCAGCCCTGTGCCGGTCTTTGCTAAATGGACATTATAGAAGAGGTCAGCGTCTGCGAGGGCTGGTATTGATGCTGTTTTGCAAACATTAGTCGCTCCATACGTTGGCAAACGGAAGGAAAAAGCTATTTAAGGGAGGAAGAAATCAGCGTGGGGCTGTGCAGAAGCCGGGAACGGCAGTGAACAGAGGTGAAGGAAACAGCACTGGCCGCACAGCATTTTCACTTACGTGTTTGTCTTTCAGCTTCAGTCTAGTGTTTACCCTGGTGAAAGATTTTTCTTCAGGCTTTCTTTGCTGTAGCATTCAAGGGGCTTGTGGGTGCGCACAGTCCCGGTGATTGCTTTTCTAACCAGAAAGAACTGATAATTGCTAGAATCTGTATTACATTCACTGAAAGAGGAGCGGGCACAAATCAGTTGGCATCTGCAAAACCTGCCTGCGATGCCTTTCCTCTGAGATTTCCTTATTTGCTCACTAAACACACATAATTTATTTATTTTGCAAGAAAACGACACAAGTGTTTGTGCTTTAAAGTGGAGTGAATGTGACTTCATGTGCTATTTCTGTCAATCCTGAACTCGTTCTGTCTTGACTGTTTCTTGGACAGACGAGGCATAATGAGCTGACAGATAAAACCTGAAGCATGTGCTGGAGCTAGTTCCTGGAGCTTTCAGAGTTAAAAGGCTTTTTTGAACTCACTGACACAGGACAGTAAATTTCAACATGTCACTAAGTGAGGGGAAAAAAGAGCTTGCAGAGCATTATACACCGGCAGATAGAGTCAGTGCTAGTGCTGCACAACCCCAGGGTCTTCACAGACGGGATTAGCTCCCAGCACCTCCAGCTATTCAGCAGYGTTTAGAAAGGTCAATTATATGTACAGTATTTACCAGCTAATTAAAAATTGGGGAAAAAAGCCAGGGAGTTGGCCCTGGGAAAAATGATCCTAATGCTTTGCATAYAGTGTATTCACTTCCAAGTCATTGCTCAATTCATGTTACTCCCTCAGCTCTCCTTCATTTAAGTTGGTTTTGCAGCAGAGTCCTCCCTGGCCCCCCCTTCGCCAGGATGGGAGCACAGTGGGAGAAGGTGCAAGAAGACAACGTGAGAAGGGGGCCTTGGGCATGGCCCGAGCACATCASAAATAACAGCTGTGTGACTCCTTCCCCCTGGCCTCCAGCTGAGGCAGATCACCTCTCATGGCTGGGGAAAGTTCACGCTCCCTGCTTATGTCTTGCTGCCATAAGCGGTGGGTGACCTGGGAGGCATTACTGACAGCCGTGCCTGCAGTCCATTTCTAGGTAAAAAGCTCAAAGTCTGTTCCACAATTCTTATATGAAAGGCCCATTTTCAAAATTGAGCTGAGTAGAAAATGCTYTTTTGGGTGTTCCCATTTCTCAGGCTACCCCTAATTGATCTTTCAAAAAATATTCTTCACTTTCAGTGTTCCCGATGCAGCTAGGCTACATCTGTACTAGTGAGCTGGTCTTGATGGTCTATACTGCCACACTGTTAGCATGGTCCTGGACACGGCTTTGGCCGGGGACAACTCCTAGGTGTCGCTGGAAGTTAACATTGGCCAGGATCACTCTAAAAAGGCAGTTTGGATGGGGCCACCTTGTTTTAGAGCATAAAGGAGTTTAATAATATGTACGCGCAGGCTGTGCTAGTTGGCTTCAGGGCCAGAGAACGGGCTCTGGCACAGTTTGCTTTACTAGCAGAGATGTAGCCAAGAGGCTAATGAGCTCACGTAATGGAGGGAGGAGAGAGGCTGTAGCAGGAATCACTCCTGGCACCTCTAAGGAGATGAAGAAACAGTATTTATATGGAACTGTGTTTTATATTTCTTGATAGGAAAGTAAATGGAGTGACAGACTGACATGTTTGCAGAAGTACAACAGACAAGTCAACTCTTTGGTGAATTGAATCATCTCTGGGAGGGGTTTATCTCCTCCATTGCCTGTGCAAGGTGACTGGGGGAATTTCAGATGCCACTTTTAGGTGCCTAAAGAGTGGACAGGAATTGAATCACTTTAGAAATCCAGCCCTTTATTTGGGTTTTAGCAGGTAAGCTAAGGCCTCTGTCTCAAATGCAGTTTTTGGTAATCTGTTTCTGAACTGTCCTAAAACTTAACCTATGGGTGCTGTAGTGGGAGCTTGCCTCAGGTAAGAACAACATGATTTCATCCTTAACTATTTGGGATCTAAATTTGATCCCACTTCATTTTAAGCTGGCATCAGTCCACTGATTTCAGTGAAGTTTTTCCTGATTTATAGCAGTTGAGGGCAGATAAGAAGCAGTCCCTTCATCTCTTTTTGTCTGCGACTTGCACAGGAGAAAGAAAGATGAGAGAAATCCACTGAGGGTGAGATCATGATGGGAGTTGAGTGGTCTGGAGTACCAACAGAAGCTTTCTGGCTTTGTTGACTTTCTTGCCTGCCAAAAATTTCAGCTTTTTGTTCTATYAGCAGAACCTTATTCTATGTAAAAGCAAATGCTGATGACTAGGGTCCCTGTCCCATCTCCTTGCAYGAGAGTGTTCTCCTTACCACACTTTGAGTGTTCACTTAGCTTTGACAGATGAGTCAAAGGATGGTGATTCCAGTTCTGCTGCTTACCTTGGGAAAGTGCTCTGGAGCCCAACAGACTTTACTGTCTGGAAATATTTCCTGTTGCACAACATAAATTGTCTGTTTCAATTTAATCCTGTTGTCTTAAATTACATCACCAAAGTACTACCTTGGGTAAATCCTCTCTTCTGGGCTGTTTCACGGCAGCTGGGGAATGAGTGTTGTAAGAGGCCTCCGACTGTGAAGACTTTCTGCAAGAAGATGGATGAGCACGTGGTTCCCTTCCCCCTTCCTGCACCTTACACAAGCGCTGGGCAAACAAGCCTCGCTTTGTGACAGCTTAGAGGTGAAGGTCTGGGCTGCTTCTGTTCCCCAAGCCAGACCTTCAGAGCTGCTCCACAGGCCCACAGTCACAGCTGAGATCTCCAGGAGAGACATGCCASAGCTGGTGCTTTCTAATGGCTCTGGTAGCCCTTTTCCCTGAGCTGCTTTTCTGTACTTCGGTGCATTAGCTTGGTGTGGTGCTYGCTGTCCTACTGGAGGTTGCTCCAGTGTGCTACCCAGCCACGTGTTGCCTGCTGCCTGCTTCAGTTTCTGCCACGGTTCCCCTGGGCAGCAGCRTTTCTGGGGCAGGCTTGGCCTGCTAACACTTGTGGGYGCTTYCTGGCTTGGTCCTGGCTGTCTCCCYCAGGTTGAATCAACCCCCCTGTGTTCACCTGCTTGGCTCTTGTTTAGCTACAACTCTGGTTCTTGTGGTATTTAAGTGCTAATGCACAAATTAAGGTAATATTTGCATGCACTAGAGAGTCTTCAACTCTCATGCACAAATATCAGTTTTCATTCTTCTAATGCAGTGTCAATACCTGAGGATGGAGCTTGCCTCACTGCTCCAGGGAGCTGTTGATCACTGCTCTGTTTATGGGATATTGCCATAGCAATGAGGATGCGTAGTGGAGATGGTCAGGATCAACAAGATGGTATCCCTGTGGCTGGCCAAACACATCCAGAAAGGTGCATGCCTCTCCCTCCCTCYCCAAACAGTGTCCTCTTTGCATTGGCTATTTTTAAACTTCTTTGCTGCTGGAGACTGAAGTTTGCTACCAGTCTGAGCCTTGTCACCATGTGACTTGCAGCTGTTTGAAATGGATTCATGCTGAGGCTTGAAGGACAGTTTTTGTCTTCTTCCAGCCTCTGGCTGGAGGCTCCTGATGGAGCTGTCTGACGTGTTGATGGCTCCTGTGGCAGAGTTACTTGCTCACTGGGAAATTGGCTAAGGGTACCAGCTGCTTTGTCACAAGCTGCCAAACACAAGTCTTGAAGCCAGAGGTTTTTCCTCCTTACTCTTGACCTCTTCTGGAATTGAACTGGTGAGCAGGAGGTGAGAGGCCTCTGCATCCTATTAGCAATCCCCTCAGTCATCATCTCCCTCCCTGGAAGTGTTATTTTTGGTTAATTCATACAATTCTGGGCCTCCTTGCTCTGTCCTGTGGGAGGAAGCTTGAGACTGGAATTTTGTAATAAATGCCAGATTTTTCTCTTGAGACAGAATGGAGAAGGCTAGTCCTGTTGCTTCTCCAGTTCTTCTTAGCTCTTGATCAGCTTATTCTGGTACCTGTTAAAGGTTTTCTTTCCCCACTGGGAATAAACTTGACCTCTGAGGAAGGCTGGGGTGTTTGCTGTGAGATACCTGATTTCCAGAGAGCCACTGGTGGAAATCCTGGCGTCTTACTTCGAAGTGGGAGTTGTTTGTGCAGGGACTGGCGTGACGGAAAGCTGAGAACTTTTGAAGCTGCCATCATTTAAATATGCGTGTCCTACTATAACTTAAATATACAGAGAAAGCATACTAATTAAATCCGGAGTGTGCTTCTTGGCCATGAGTCACTGTACTTACTAAGGATTGTAAAAACAGGATAGTGGTACCTGACACGCTATCTGTCAGATACTCTTCAGTAGTTTTCCAGTTGGATTTAATTTCCCTAGCTTAATAATATACATTCTGTGCCCCTTTTATTTCACTGTTCACTGTGTTTCCCCTCTGACATAGCCTAAAATTCTACTTGAATTCCTTTTTTTTTTTATTATTTATTAATACATACTTCAACCGTATAGTCTTCAGGGATTTATTTTTCTTTAATAAAACCAGCCTCCTTTTCGTAGGTAGTATAATGCCCGAATGTCACATTTAAATATGTGCTTTCAAGTTCAGTCCTTTCCCTCAGACATATTACTTTACACTACATTTGGCTGTGTTAAATTGCAGTGCTGATTTACTACATCAATGGCCATGAAAGACTCAAATTCCTCTGATTCCTGGTTTGTTGTTTCTCTTTATTTACTATACACAATGCTCTGATTTTGGACTAGCTGGCAGATTGTAAGCTTAAATTTCTTATTTCTTTGCTTCCCCTTAATACAGTGGTTACAACTAGATTAGTATATTTAGCAGTTTTGGAACTGAGTACTTTACAGAGCAAATACAAAAAGCTCTGTTGAGAGCAACGATGGTATGAATGTCACAGCAAAGTGTTGTGTCAGGTGCCAGGTATACACAGGAAAGAAGAAGTAAATACTTAGAAAAGATATGCCCAAAGCGCCGGGACGCTCCCTTATCTCTCATCCCCAAGTAGGAGCTGGAAGCAGGGAGTGATCAACAGCTGGTGACGGAGATCAGGGCTGAACAGAGAGCTGCTCTGTGCTGGCTCTTACAAGCCATTCCCCTTTCCTTATTTTTTTMTTTTCTTTAAGAAGTCTGAAAGTGGTTTTTGTTATCTGCTGCATTTCAGGAGCGAGAAGGGTGCTCTTCAGCTGGCCTAGGAGGCTGACGGCACCGGCGGTGTAGGGAGGGTGCCCGTCTCCTTAGGAGTTAACAACTGGTTTGTATCCAAGAAATTGTCCCCTCTCTTCTCTGTCCTACACTCACAGCAGTTGGCCTGCATGGAAGCTCTGGGTATGAGATGGGGCCAGCCAGAGTCTCCATAGCTCTCGGTAGTGAGTCTTATTGTCTAAAAAGCAAACAAATGCCGAACTGGGAATTCCCTCCTTTCTGTTTGCTTACTAGGCAAACCTGCCTGGCATGCCGACTGTTCCTACCGACTGCTTTAACACAGGGGTGGTATGTGGTGACAACAACAGTGGCAGTGCAAACCCTCCCCGGAGAGAAAGGAGCACACCACGGGCGCCGCGACAGTCATCAAGTTAACGTCCGCCTGACTGCGCCTTCCCGCGTGGGGTCTGCATCGCCTCCTCCTCCACGCAGAGAGCGTCTCATGCACCGCTAATGCCATTTCTCGGCTGATATTTAGGAAAGGGCTCTCTGCTGTGTAAACCATTTTCTGAGAGGACCAAGCCAGGAGGCAGGTGCCTATTCAGATATATCCCTGGGCTTAGCGTTTCTGGTTGGCTGGCTCTCCGCTGTTTGGCACACAGGAATACCTAATTGCCCTTCACAGACACCCTGTCTCCTGGGACAGTAGATGAACACTTACAGCTTCTGAGTCACCAGAAGCTCAGTGTGCTTTTATTGACCGTGCTGGAGACCTSAGCACTGAAGACAGGTGTTCTGGGTCATGGTGGAATGCCTACAAGATAGTTCTTGTGACGCCTAGGTAAGATTTTTATTACAGGTAGCCTGAAGTCAACTTGCCGTAGCTTGGCTTTTGCAGGTGCAAAGCAGAGGCTGCAATCCAGAGGAGTATTGTTGGCCTTAATTGGTATTTGTAAAGCAGTCTGCAAGGCACTACCTGTTGTTGTTACAAGGAGAAGTTAGGCTTGTGAGGAAGGGAATCACATGGATATCAAAGAAGGAGTCTTTCTCCTCAGTCTGACTTCATTTTTAAGCAACACTAAATGCTCACTGATTCTGCCCAAACCTTGCCTGTTGTGTAATTTTTTGCAGTTGTCTCTGTGAGATGGGAGTTTGTTTGTAAAAAGTTTGTTCTCTGCACTGCTTTAACTGTACAGCTCCCTGCCAAGCAGCACACAGCAAAGCAGAAAGCAAGGCAGAGAAGTGCTGGTGAATCACCATGGAACAACATCAGACGAACCAAGCAGACCCATGTGATTTTAGGCAGGGCTCAAGAATTTCATTCCTTTAGCTTCAACCCAGGGGGCAAATTTGTTCATTTCCCTGGCATTGCAACAATGATAAAGACAGTGCACTCATTTGCCCTGAACTGGCAGGGTTTTAGCTGTGAAACACTTGCTGTTCCTATTGTGTGTGATAATAGCAGTTAAAGGAAACCTGGAGGTTCAGTGGGAGCAATCCTCACATACACTAAGCTGCTTTTAGCCCCTTCTGAGTGTGTAAAATATCCTTAAAGCATACGTAAATGGTGCTCCTGTTGGAGTAGTACAAGTGGCTTCTAGAATCAGATAAATAAGTTCTCTACTTTGGAGAGAACATATTCTGCAAATGTTTTTTGGGAGATGGATACCAGGCTGTGAGTTGTCTCCTGTCTCTCTGCTGCTGAGAACTGCAGGTGTCTGATGATCCCAATGGACGATAGGGGGAAATTTTAGGAAAGTTGAGGCACCTGTGTCTGTGGGCACTGACTGCTCTAGTGGTTCATCTTTTCAGAGCAGTTGGTACATGCTGGTTCCTGAGCCCTGTCTGGGAATTATCCGGGAGGGTACTGGTTGGATCCGGCCAAAAGCTTGCGAGATAGCTGTGTAGTAGCATAGATGCTCAAGTTCCAGCATCCATGCTTGTGTCCTGAACTGTTTAATTCACGAAGACAGAAATAGCCTAAGAGCTTTTTTGACCTTTGATTCTTTCCTGTAATGGCAGAGGTCACACAGTTTGACTCAGCTCAGAGATGAAGTGAAAGTGTGCAGCAAAGAGCAAAACACAACCTGAACTGGGGAGGAAGAAGTAAAGGTATTTTCTGGAAAATACAGGAATGCAGGCAAAGAAATAAAGAATAACACCTGCTTGAGAGAAACAACTTTAGAGTTTCTCTCTGTTCAACAGGGTGAAAATAAAACTTCCTAACTTGACTTGCCATGTCTCCTGGGCAGCCTAGAGTTATTTCACACCAGCACAGCTTGAAGCAGGCACCCAAATTAAACTCCTATTGCAATGGGTCTGCAGCCATCAGGATTAATCTGGATCTAAGGGGGAACTAAGTGCAGCTGGAGGAGCTAAGCAGGCTGTTTCCTCTGCCAGTCTACCATTCATGATGGTAGAAAGGTTGTCTTATCCAGCTGCAAAATGGGAGTGCTATCTCAAAGCCCTCTGTCACAGGATTCYTTGCTTCTTGCTTGCAACATACTTGAAAGATGAAAAGCTCTATGGGACTGCTCTGTGTTAATAATGAGGGACGGTCGGAAAGTACCGCCCTGACTGTCTGTTGTATATGTTGCCTGAAAAAAGACATGGTGAGACCTCACACCACGCAAATTTTCAAAGCATATATGCACAAATTTGTAAACGGAGGTTTTGTTGATCCTGGAGTAAAAAGCAGATTCCAAACTGGGGCTCAGAAAAAATCTCCTGTTTCGTCAATATTTGTTCTTGCTTTATTGCTGAATGGATGCAGCTTGCCTGTGTTGTGGTTTTGTCCATTTTATCTTTTGAATGTGCATAATATTTTATTTCTGGGCAGTTACAGTTTTGAGAGTTGGCCATAAGCTAGGCAACTGAAGAGCTGCATCTTTTCCTTTCTCTATTTCACAAATTTTTCAAGCKTGGTGTCTTGCTTTTGAGCAGAATTTTTGAGATGGGGACTGTAGGGACCAGATTTCTACAGGGAAATCTTGAAGGTCCATCAGGATTTGAACTCTTGTCTATAGAAATTGACCCGATATTTCAATCCTCAAAATCATTTTGGGCCATAAGAACCCATGGATCAAAAGMATGTGGAATAGGAAAGCTTAACATGAAATCTCCATGGCTTTTAAGGGAATTAGTTCCACCTTGTCATTTCCATTGAACCACATGACTTAGAGAAGTAAGTAATAAGCCTGCTCAGAAACCCTAAGGAAGAGACATGGACTGCTTGAGGGTATCTCTGGCGGCCTTTCCCCACCATCCGTGGCTGGATAGTTGGTTCAGCTGCTGCACTGTCATGGTATGATATATAGTGACAAATCTTCCCCGTAARGTTTGAAGGACAAATAAAAGAAGTCAATGCTAAGGCAGGCTGCAGTTTGTGGGAGGAAAGTCTCTGATCCCTGATTGCTTCTTCTGAGTATTTCATGTATTATATTGCTATGCGGAGGCCGGTACCGTGGGACAATCCCAAATTCTTCTATTTGAATTCAGTTTCACTTTTGTGGCCCTTTCAGCCTGAACTGAGGCTCGTGGCAGTTGCTGTTTACCAGGAGGGACTGTAGAAAAACTCTAGCATTTATTTATTCTGTTACATTATGGAGGCCAGGCTGCATGGAGTAGCTATAGAGCTGCTCASAAAGAGTTAAAATGTCATCCTTGGCAGGAAAATAGGAAAAAATATCTGTTATATGTGCCTGTGTATTGCCCCTTGAATAGGATCAAAGTTACAAAAAGAAACTGTGGTTTTGTTTCTCCACAGTTGTTAGAGTTCACAGGCTTCCCAGGATCTACATTTCAAGGCTTTCATCAACCAGATTTTGTACATTAACTTTCGTTCAAAATAGTTTCCAGGCAGTGGGTGATTAGTGGTTAGAAATGCCCTGCAGTTTGGTGATAATTTGATTAAGTGAAATCCTTAGGAAAACAAGCGTTCCTCATCTTTCGTGCCCCCCTGCTTCACCTATGATCATGCCTCCTTCTCYACCCAATCTCACAGGAGGAATCTCCTTTATCTCCTACATTTCAGAAAGRAACAGATGAAGGCTAGTCAGAAAAGACAAGAGCCAGACTGAGCAGCAGGAAAAGACATTAACTCCAAAACCCCCCCACTTTTACATTTTTCCAGGAGAACTTAAAATGCAGTCATTTATATGGCTCTCTGCTAGACCTCCATCTGCTCCAGTTCTGCATGAGTTCTGCAAGGAGGACCTTGCTGTGCTCCTAACAGGGTGCTGAGTAGGTGCTGTACTGTCTCCAGAGGTGGGGAAAGCACAGGAGTCATAGCGTCTTGAGAAGACTCAGAGCTCTTTGGCATGCCAAGGAGGGCACCCCCCAGCAGCATCCTCTGCAGTAGTGTTCCTTCGTCTGTGGGCCAGAACATGTGAGGACATGATCTGCAGACAAATGGAGAAGACCCATATGCATACATGCCCGTGCTGGCTGGGGACCCAGCAAATAAAACAGGGGAAAATAAAAATAAGAGGTGAACATTCAAAGTTTAGCTGATTTCTTTATTCAGCTGTAATGATTGTCATTTGGCAATGCTGCACAGGCTGGGCCATGTTTGTTTTCTTTACAAGAAGATCAAGCAGTATAAAACTATTTCTTGACTCATCAGTCCTTTCTAATTGAAGGACCACTGTATGTCCTGCTCCTTTATTTGGAAGGTGGGAGTGTGGAAAGTAAGCAAAGCACTCAGAAAGTAGGTATTGTTTTACAAAAATCATTGCTTTACTCATTTACTTCAGGAAATTTTAGTTAGAAGTATTGATTTTAAAAAGAAGCATGATCTGCCTTCCTCTAAATACTGCTGGCATATGCCTGTTATAGTCACTGACTCATCTATTTCCAGTTGGTGGGAATGGATGGGTACACAGATTTACAAACAGTCGCTTGCAGTGGTTTTGCAGACCTCTTCCTGATAATGACACATCATCAAGTGTCTCCAAACTGTAGGCTTATTACCAACACAGTGTTATTGGCGTGGCACAAGGAGTGCTCTGTATCCTGAAGACTTCCAGCATGTGGCGAGCCAGCGTAGCCCTGCATAGAGCAGTCACTGCTCTGCGACCATGCAGGGAGCCTGGGATGTGCCAGCACCTTTAGCAAAAGCAGTCTGCCTGTTTGTGCGTCCCAGTGAGCACRGCAGCCTTTCTTCTTTTCTCCTTTCTTATAAGTAAAAAGAATAAAACAAAACTGATTGGCATTTTTCTTTCCCTTAGGGTAATTCTCCCATTCCCCTAGGCAGGGAAATGATCTGTTGGAGCAGCTATTACCTGAGACCTTAAAATCACATCCTTCTGATGGCCATCTTGCCACATAAGTTAACTCTGCTATTTGCATGGACTCCTAAATAAAAGGCAGGAACTGACCACTGAGACCATTCAGTCTTTCCTCTTGGATAATGGGGATAGATTTTCCCTAAATTAATTCCCATTTCAATTGGAGCATGTACCCCAACTTTGTTTTTCAGGGGGACCATCTTTGCAGTGATGATTCCACCATCATYGTCAGCTGACAACGGTACAGCTTTTATTGTCTCTGTACTTGTCCCCATACCTTTCTGAAGCAGTCCTTGCAACATCAGTGGGCTCTGTATCCTTGTCTGGGACAGCCTGAACTATAGTAGAGTCTTTCAGGGACTGCGTCCAATTTGATTTACAGGTGCCATGTATGCAGAATGCATGAGATCCCTCAGTAAGATTTGCAGTCTAACCTATTTAAAGTTTTATTTGGAAAAGAAAAGCCTGAAAGTCCACACTCAGCAACATAGTAGGCATGAGAATTAGTTAATTCACCTTTAAGAAGCCTTTAAGAGTCCTTGCAAATGCATTGTGCGTTAGGGATAGGACATGGGTGAGCACACAAGAGCAGCACCAGATACAGAAAACATTGCAGCAGTCTAAGCAGGAGGTCACGGGATCTGTGTAGCTGGCAGCATTGCTAAGCAGATCTGTTTGCGCTGTGGCCGTTTTTTCTCACAGATGGGATAAAAATAAGATAGATTAAGTATATCCAAGAAAAAATAGTTTTGCAAAGGCTTGAGCAAGCTGCCAAAGTCAGCAAAGGGAGCAAGTAATGTAAGCAAACTTCAGAGAGGGAAAGCTGTGCAGGCTCCTGCAGGGAGAGCAAAGGGGACTGGCTCAACGCACTGGCTTGATGTGGGGTGAGGGGTTGGCCAGGCGATTAGGTTGATTTGTGTTTTCTGTGTTTACCAAGGCAGATCCCCAAGGACAGGGAGGTTTTTCTCCTGGCTAATAAATATTCCTGCCTCTAATTTAACATGTTTTTCCCCTTGCTGTGGCAAGTTAACCTCTGCAATGCCAAGTCATTCGTGCTCATGTGTAAGTCTGCAGGAGCCTATTGAAATTTGGAGCCYTCTGTCGCTGTGGTTAATGTCTGTTTTGCTTCTCTAGGGTTAGAGCTTCGCTTGGCYGTCATCTACCACCCACCTTTCCAGCAGATCCTTAGGAAAGGCCAGTTTAGGCCAAGTGAGGATCTACTCCCTTAAAGCAGATGCCTCTGCTGTTGGCRCTGTAGGACTGTCCCCTGCGAGCACAAGGCTGCTGTTAGCACGTATGATGGAGCGATAGCAAATGGGAGCGCGTGTCTGTCAGAGCTTCGGGGGGTGCAAATGAAGAAGAGTTACTGCTTCTCAGTGGCCCTGTAGTAACTGGCTGTGAGCATGTTGGTAGGCTGCAGAGCCAGATCATCTGCCTTCGTTCAGTCTGCTGACAAAGTGGCTTCCCGTTGATTTCTGGTTTTCCTTTCCTTTTTTTTGGAGAGTCGTTACTGCTGGGGTAAGGCTAGCAGTAGGGCATCCTGGGGCTCCACACACAAAATCTTCAGGGGTCCTGCTGCCCAGAAAACCACCTTACCAGGTGATGGCTTCAGTCAGAAAATTATTTCCTAAATCTATAGGCCCAGTTCTCTCTTGTCTGGCTTCCTGGATGAGCCAGGGGAGGCAAAGTCTAAAATGGTGCTCCTCAGATCTGGCAGTACTTGCAACTCTTTGTGGAGGTGTACATGATAAGGTGCATGGCAACTAAGGCCAGGGATAATATTCTCCACTACGAAATGGTTATTTATTGGTTTCTGGAGTAGTTACTTTAGACAAGTTTTTAAATGTACTTAATTCAGACGGAAGAAACTGTGGTTGGGTTTGCGTAGGGAACATTCTCAGAAATAACATCTGCCTCTTCTTGGTTAACAACCATATTTGTTGCATTAAAACAAATACCACTATCTGACCCAGAAAGCTTGTGGAATGGGGCCAGAAAAAAAAAATGTTGCTACTGACGAGATAATGGATCAGAAAAAAAAAATGCAGCACTGAAAAAAAAGAAAATTCAGTCAAAAAGCTGTTTCTCATTTCTTTTACATTGCTCTGAAAATTAAGACAAGTGTAGTTTTTCAGCTTAGTCTTGCTTTGTAGAGTTAGTGGGTTTGACACTTGGGGAAAAAGAATTCTAACTTTCCTTTCCCACGTTTWTGAGAATCACATTAGAAATGTGTCTGAGTAGCAAAGTTCAGTCCCTGCAATGTGTGAGCATGGTTACGCCAGGGACCTCATTCCCTTTATATGAGAAATAGTAACAAGATACAAAAATTGCGTCAAGACTGTAGGACAGCCGAGGGGGATTTGGATCTAGGCATTCATTTTGGCTCTCTTCTCTCTAGCTCTGTGAAAGTGATGCCATTAATACCAAGTCGTGTTAGTCTCCCGTCTGGGCATGATGCAATTTCCTTTGCTTCTTTATTAGGAGATTAAAGGAGCTACCTCTTCTCCCTTTTCTTTGGAGATAATCTACTGCCTCTGGAATTAATAACTTTTAGTATTTGAAGGGTTCCTGCCCACGGATCAGGGGCAAATGAGAACATTACAATGACAGCATTTTAAAGACAAGTATCTGTATTATGGGCTACTTCTTTCCTGGTCCCCCATTGTGTAGAGATTAAAACTTGTGTACATACCCTATTTGCCATTTCAAAAGCAGCTTTGGTCAGTAAGTACTGTTTTTATATAGGAAATACAGGAGGGAAATATCATAAATGTCCAGCTCTTGTAACTGCTGGTAAGCTGAAGTGGTGAGGTTGTGCCCCTTCAGGCTCTATCGGGCCCTGTTTCAGTCCTGACATGATGTGGTCAGGCTTTTAGGTTAGAGCTAACTAAAGGCATTTATTTATTTTTATATTTAAGCAGAGGAATAGCAGGAGGAAATACAGATGTCCATCACCTTCGCAGCAAGTGACAGAGACCAYTTTGTGGCAACTTTTGGTCACTTCCATACTTCTGGTTGTCCTGTTTTCTTAGATGTAGATGACTTCTTAGTTTGAAACACCAGCCGCAAGGTTTCTGTGCACTGGTGACTGTTTCTTTCTGCAACAGTTCCACCAGAATTGTTCTCTTTTTTCCTAAACAAATGTCTGCATGGGAATACTCTTTTCAATTTGAACTCCTCAGTGGTGGCAACCTCATGTCCAGTTCCCTGGGCTGCTGCAGACTGGCAATGTGGTTGAGCATCTTAGATGACGTTTTGTGAAATGAGACTAAGAGGAGTGTCCTGCTTCACAGCGATGTTGTGAAGAGAAGTATTTTGAAGACCATGAGTTGTCTGGGCTCTGCAGTAGATGGCAGCCCCATTAAGTACCTCCTCACAACCGGTATAAAATGGGGTCTCAAGCTAGTTTCAGCAGAGACTCCAAAGAGAAAATTCTTGAATGTCCGTGAGGAGACTCTATTGCCCGGGACCAAGGCACAGCAGAGAAAAAGCTGATGCAACCACCGTTGCTATGCTTATCCTATGTGTTACCTTTGAGGGCTGAGTTTTGGCCCAGAGTGTCTTCTGCCTCCATACAGACACTAGTACTGTGACTCTGTCTGGGCACACAGCCCATTTGGGAGGCAGCTGGAAACAGTGCTGCAATGCAGCTGAGGCTGAAGCCTGCCTGAGAAGGTCTTCTCCTCCCGTATGACACTGGGAAGCAGGTGCTGGGATTGGCAGAGTTGTGATGCTGGAAGGAAGGAGACTCTCTGGAGTTCTCCTCCCTTTTCAGCTCGTGGGAAGAAGCATGCAGGTCTAGTCATGTCATAGGTGGCTTCAGATGAAGACTTGTCCTGACTGGCTCATTGTAGAAGGTCTAGAAGGATGCTTCTCTCTGGATTAGGTGGTTGTCAACATGCATGGGCAGTGGATTAGGGGTTGAACCTGTGCTTGTCTCCTCACCCTAACATGCCGCATAGTCTTGTGGTGGTTTTGCAGCCGAACTGAAGACACTTGGTCAAAATGTATCTGAGAGTCGCATTTGCAGGTTTAAAGGTCTGTAAAACAATCTAATTGCTGTGCTTAATTAAGGAAGCTTTGGGGAGTACTTGAACAGGGAGGGGGATCTTGTCAACCATGAAGCAGGGGCACTCTGTTTGCACCCATCTGCTGGTATCTCCAGTGCACTGTTGGTCAAGGCCATTCCCACTCCAAGCTTTGTCAGCCAGAACTGAATGATTTCTGCCCGTGAGAAACCCCAAATATGTTGGTTTTACTGGCCAACCAACGAACAGTAATAACCAATGAGCTCTAATACTGCAGAAACAGCGCTTACCAGAGGCAGCTCAGCAGCCAGTTATCTCCTTTGGAAGAAGCTTTGTGGGGAGAGTTCCTGCCTAACTAGATCTTTGCTTCACTTGAAATTGTTTCAGTTGTCTCTCCTGGTCCTTCTAGCTTGGAAGATTCACAGCTGGAGTCTCCATATGCAGGGGTCTGAAAAGCCCTTTTCTTTGAAGCTGTTGACAGTTCCCCGCTCTGGTAGGGAAATGGTGATACGCAGCGTTTAGCGCTCACAGCAAGCCCCTAGATGGAGCATGGGATTCAAAGTGGGAAGGCATTTGGACTGTGTTGCACAGAGGAATTTAGGGCTTCCCTCTGGTGGAAAAAAAGAGTTAAGTGCTTAAATACCTCTGTGGRTCAGTCTGCAGTGCCTGTTCACAGCCATACAATGGGACTCCATATATGTCCTTTGCAAAGACACCCTTTTTTTCTTTCTCCTCATGTAAAGGTTTTCTTTACTTACCTGGATTTACAGCTCTAGCAACCAACCTCTATTAATAAATTGCCCAGCAGAGACACAGCTAGCCTCTGCCAAAAAGTTATTTTGCCCCCATAGCTTAAATCCGTTGCCTGGAAGGAGAAGCAAAGCAGTGAATAGTGCTCCTGGCCTCTGCATGAGGTGCTGTGTTTGTATAGCAATGCCAGATATACGTGTGTGATTTTTCACACTTCTCCTTGACAAAGTGTTACTGGCAAAATGCTTAAGTACAAAATGAGCCGGTGTCACTTACCTTCTCCAGCCATCGGCTCCTGCTAACCCACCTTTTACCAAGAGCTTAGTAGAGCTGTAGAGCTGGTGGCATGGTTATAGATGCAGCTGAGAGCAGAGAGAGTTAAAAGCCARGTTTTACTGCACTGCTTTCCATCGTCATGATGGAGAAAGTGGAAACACATACTGAATAATTGGGCCTTGTGATGCTGGACTGTGAACAGGATTTGAGTCCTCAACTTCCCCAGCACACCAGCACTTAACCCTCCGTCTCCTGTGTGCTGAAAAACCATTCAAGAAGTTGTATTATACAACATTACACAGCCCTCTTAAACAGGGCCAAATGATTCTCTGTACAAGGGCGACTCAAACAAAGAGATTTTCCTGTCTCTTCATTATGAAATATATATTTCATTATCTTGAAGAAAATCCATTTTTATTTGCAATTTGAGTGAGACCAATATTCTAAAATGGCATTTCAATAACATTCAGATTGCAAAGTAAACAGGGTAATGAGAAGACAAATGTTCTAAGAAGATTTTCAAATGACAGACAAWTGATACATGTTTTAAAGCATAAAGCTTGTTTTCTCTGTGATAAATAGGGGAGACTGGCAGTGGATAAACAAGAATTGCATGAGAGAGAGCAATGTGAAAGTGCCCGTGGTTGTGTCCTTAACTATGGCCAGCCTGCAGACATGTATGAGACTCACCTGGGCTGAAGAGGGAGAACTGGTATTATTTTCACATATGGCCTTGGCTGGAGAAAGGCAACTTTAAACTACACCAAGAAGCTTGAGCGTTGAAGCAACTCATCTCCTGGGGTTGTTGCCTCAACAGTGAGATGCCTAAGGGTTAAAATGGGAAAAGGACCTTAGGAAGGGGTTGGAGGGGATCACTGTATGGGTCAGCATTGCATCGATGCCCAGGCTGGTGGTGCTAGAATCGCCATCTCTCCGATATTTGCGCAAATCCCCCAGCTTTACGTAACCTYTCACACATTGCACAAATGACTCCCACTTGCTTTTCTCGGCAACCGGGTGGTGTATTTCTGCTCTGCTAAGCAGTGGCCATGTTCCAAGTAGCAGCAGTTGCAGTTTTATGCTCTTGTATCGGAACGGAGCTCGCATAGTTTGACTCATCACTTGCAGTCACCCACAGCCAAAACGCTTGTGATCGGAAACTTGTGAGATCATCCCTGCAGCTTGCAGAAAGGTTTGGTGTCCTTTTGGGGAAGAAGGCAACTGGAAGACTGAAGCAATTAGGCACCCTCTGCTGTGAAGGCTGACACAGAGGGAGCAAGGGTAGAAGTGCCACATTACCCCCAAACTGCTTTGAGGTGGTGGATGAATAACAAACAATGCATATTTTCTTAATCACAGTATCCTTCCCTAAAATGTAGCCCTGATATCCCAAGGGACTGCAAGAGTAAAAGCTGGCTGGTTTTCAGCTAATTTATATTGCCATAGAGGGGGGTAATTGGCCCTATTTCACCTGAGAATCAAGCCTCCTAAATTAATTGCTATTAATATGGCTGGAAAGAAACTCTGGGAACRTTTTAACATGAAATCAAAGAAGCCAACAAAAAGAACAATTGAAATAATGATCTGTTTGAGCGATATATTGAGATCTGATTTCAAATTGGTAAGGGAAAGGAGAAAAAGCTCAAAGATTGAGAGCTAATGTGACCAGAATGTCRTATTTTTGCAGGGCTGTTTAGCAGGAATGTGATATTTGGCAGATGAAGACAGCATTGCTTTGGGTCCAAAGGGGGAATGTTGTATCTCCTTAAAAAAACTGGCTACCAGTGAACRATAACAGCCTGGAGTTCTCCATGCTTGTTCATTTTTTCAGGCTTGTCACTACCCATGTGTGTGTTTTTTGASCGTGGGCAAAGGTCCTCGAAGTGGTACGGGGTGAAGGGGTGGGTGCTGAGTGTGTGTGACAGGGTGGGCCATGGGGSGGATGCAGGGAAACCTCATGACTCTTCTCCCCGCGCTGACTTAACCTCTCCAGTTAGCGGGTGAGCAAGCCGGAGTCCCTGCCATGTCCGTGCAGCCCAGGGACAGGCTGAGCTGCGCTGAGCCGCTGCTCAGTGACCCCGCTGATTTTAGCTGGGTGCTCTGGGTTTCTGACAATGATGATTTTTTTAATTCACCCGTTCAGGGAGCTGCTGTCAGCATCACCCTAAAAGCCGGATTTGGTGTTTCCATTGCTGGGGAAAGCAGATGTGGTGCTCTGCCTGCGTTCGTTGCCACTTACAACCCTCCGCTGTGTCCTGGCCTCTCACTCGCGCTCGGCAAAGCAGCTAATCGGCTCTGCGGCGGCTCTCCCTGCCAGTGCTGAAAGGGCAAAAAGCACCATTTGTGTCTGCAGCGTGTAGGATCCGTACCCTAGCAGAAAAAGCCAAAAGCTCCCCTTGCCCCCAGGTGTCGAGCGGGGAGAGGCCAGAGCGCTTTGCTGCCAGGAGTCCAAGGTAAGACTCGGACACCCCCCCCCCCCAACTTTTTGCGTTGTTTTGTCTTGGTCCAGGAAATTGGGCTGGCATCTTTCTTATTCCTGCTGATTAGAGAGTCTTAGAGCTTTCATTAGATGCTATATTTTGATCTTAGCTAACAAAAAGATAAAAATCAGGCACACGGTCTGGCAGAGGACTTGAATATTTGTGCAGTATGAAAGACCGTCTCAGGTGCAGCTAGTGCTATATGGTTTGTATAGTGTTCAGCAAGGCCCTTTCAGTGCCTGGGGTTTCCTGTTGCTCATAACATTCCTTTACTATTACTTTTCTTTTTCGTCTTGCGTTGTAGCATTTGGTCTCTGCTTTAAATTAAGCCTCCTGTAACGTGTGCGCTCTGATTATTGGAGTGTGCCTCTCGGAGTAGTGGGTCATTCCCTTCCTCACTCTCAGTTCACCTTGGCTTATAACTTTTCTTTCTGGAGGGAGGAAAGGTTTGTCTTCCTCTGGGATTGCCAGAGACGATGGTCTTTGATTTCTCTGTCTGTGGCCTGAAATCTTTCTCAAATCCATCCTGTCATATTGAAGTGATTTACTTCTTTCATTGTTTGGAGCTCCCCATTATTTCTTGCCAATTCTGTATGAGATAAATATTCATTCCTGCMTTTACCAGGGCTTTCTGTGTCTGACTGAACAGTCAGGTTCACATATGTCTTTCATAAGGAGGATTTTGCAGACGAGAGCTCCCTGGAAAGGGATTAAGCCTTACTGTTGTTGTTGTTGTTGTTACTGAGTTGGTCACTGCTGAGAGGATGATAAATGAGGTGCACGAGACTCACCGTGATGAACGCACGGCCCTTTGAGGGGACGGGTGTAACCGTCTATTTGGGTGCCGTCACCTATATTGCTATCTGCATTAGTGAAAGGCCAGCAAGTGCTCACAGTGCAACAACCTACGCAGTGTAGGGTAGCTCTTGGGTTGTGGCAGAAGGGAGGTCAGTGATTCCCAGGGAGTATCCAACATCGTTAAAGCRGGGCTCGGAGGGCTTGTGTGTCAGTAGTTTCCCATTTTGAGCCTGTTTGTGTACTAATTCCCTATGGATCAGGCATTTCCATTCAATACACGTTTGCCCTTGGGGGATAGCATGAGGAAAGTTCTGTCCGTGCACTGAACTAGCTTTCCTTGTGTTTCTGAGGGTCTGAGAAAGTTTTCTGGGGGGAACTGAATAGCTCTAATTATCAACGTTTTCCTCACTGGCATGGCTGAAGTGTTGAAGTCCAAACCTCCGAGTAGTTACCATCAGCGCTGATGTGGTATCTACAGGTAAAATTGTGTCCGAACACCGTGAATGGGTTTGTCTCCCAGAAAGCCCTGTGAAATACAGAAGCCCAGTGTACAGGTTGGGCACAGAGAGGAAAYGGGGTCCTGTGGGCCTGAGGCCACGTAGGCAGTTCTGCAGCAGAGCAAGGAGGGCTTCCTTGCTGGCTTTAGTTTACTAAAGCCTTTGCTGGCTTAATTTATGCTGACACTGATGTGCATGTTGGCCTTGGGCAAGTCAATTAACTTCCTTCATTTTTTTTTTCTTTTTCACTTGCAAAAGGCAACTGTTATGCTTGATTTTACAAGGTGGAGGTGTTTTTGAGGATTAATTAGCTGGCCTTTGAAGCACAATAGGGGTTACTCACTAARTCCTTGGTCCCGTTGCCCAGGAGGGTGTTAATTACTATCTGCTTATGGGATAGCTCTAGTGAGATGAGAGTACGGCTGTACAGAGGGGTGTGTGTGTGTGTGATTAACAAAGTACCTGCCCAGCAGAGCACCTGGGGGAGAGCAGATTTCCCCAGGCGAGAGCTTGAGTTGACTGCTGGCTTTCCTTACAGCCTGTGCTCCTGCAAAGGCCCTGGTCCGGGAAGGCACCCTGCGATGGCCCCCCGCTGATCTTGGGTCTCTCAGGCTGCTGTGGTGCTCTTGCCAGGCCAACAGTCCTGCTCTGCCTCTCAGGCCCTAAACGCTAATGGGACAACCCCCCTGGAAAGTGGTAACGTCTCCACTTTGTTCCCTGCTGCATTTTTTCATGCTCCCATTTTGGGGAGGGCGTCTTTGTGTGTCTTCTGATCCCTCCTTTTCCCCATTCAGAGGTGCTCAGCAGGGCACGGGCAGGAAGGATCTGAAGTTCCCTCCTCCACCTAGCTGTGTGGTCAGGTGAGGAAACGAGGAATGTAATTTCATGCTCCATAAATACTAGTAATTCCAGGTACTGTGATTCTAGCGTGCACATTAATGTGGTGTGAGCTCTCTCCCCTGGCTGAAATTGGTGTAATCACACTTAGGCCCTGTTTATCTTGGCGGAGCTGCCCTTATGTATGAGGTAACATAGCAAAAGACATTCCTTCAGTCATGGCAAACAGCTAAAAATATCTGAACTTCCACAGGCCTGGGGAGGGGAGCAGGAGCTGGGGTGAAGCTCAGAGCAGGGACCTCCAGGTATGCAAGCTTGTGCTCCTTTGCACAGCTGCGTAGGGGCTGCCGATCCCTGTTACCCTGAGCACAACTCCTTGGTAGACCCAGGGCTTCACCATGGAGCGTTTMCCGGGGCTTGAAATGCTTTGCTTGCATTTAGCCTCTCTGAGCGTGCAGGCTATAGCAAATAAGCTCTGCTCTTTGAGTCTRTGCTGAGAACCCTGTTTTGCTTCTCCTTGACTTATACATGGAGTTTCCAAGAGTGATGCAAGAGCGGCTGCTCTGCAAATAGCTGTGAGAGCATCGTGGACGATGACGGCTGCATTGGAACAGAGTACACAATACTCGGTTAACTAAAGACGGCTTGAAGATTAATATGCTTTCCTTCTACCCTTTAAAATGAAAACTAAACAGTCTTTCTCTTTGATGAAGTGGAGAGRTGCTTATAAAGGCTTAAAGCGGGACTGTTAGGCTATTTGATCATGCAGGGATGGTCTAATTTGAACTGCCCAACAGCTGATAGTTGCCTTTGTGTGTGTGTGTGTGTGTGTGTGTGTGTGTGTGTTTAAGAGAGCTTTTTCGAAATGGAACAAAAAATGGAACAAAAAAAGTGCCCTTTCATCACCAGATTGAAGCTAATGAAGCCATGCAGTTATGCCTCCCCCTGCAAATCTGGCACCAACCCTTTGCAGACAAACAGAAGAATTTGCTCAGGTAGTGTTTATTATGCAGCAAGAGTTCCTGCTGCTGCTCCTCGTGTACAGCTGGAACCACAGCCCTGTGTGTTTTTATGTGTGCGTGCATGCACTTACTTAGAGGCACTTCRTAAATCACATTTTGAAAAGTGCATGGTTTTTTTTGGTTATGGAATTTGGCAATAAACAAGTCAACTAAGAGAAAAATCAAACCTGGGATTGGTTCAGTTACCRGCTGTGGGGGGGAGGGCGCTTCCAGGGATCAGCATATTTATAAGTGTACAGTAGCTGGAATTGTTGTATTGGCTACCTTTTTGGCAAGGCTGAAGTTGCTTGATTATTAAGAATGATTCTTTATTATTTATGTCACCCATCTGAGGCTGCTGTATCTCTGCAGATGTGCCCTAAAGCAGGGAAGTGAAGCACAGGCAATGCAGCCGGACTGCTTAAGTTTTATTGGAAAGCGCTGCTTTCATTGTGAGAACAGCTTTTTATGGCCAGCCAGCTCAGTCTGTCCTTGTTTTGCTTCCAGGGATGCAAGGGGCTGGGGGGAGTGAGAAGCAGGGAAATGCAATTGTGATTGAAACTCTRGGGGACCATGAAAGAGGGCAGAAAGGAAAGCAAGAAAATCGTAAAAATACAGTAATGGGAGCCAGCAACAGAACGACACCCTCCGTAGAGAATCGCATGGCAGTAGGCGCTTTAGTTCCTCTTTTCTCAAGATGCTTTTTGACTCTTGCTATAAAGAGTCTTGCACATTATAAYCTTCGCTACAGAAGCTGTATCGAGGTTTGATTCCTTCTGAAGTCCAAGGGAACATGGACTTGTTTTTACTCATTTCCTCTTGCAGTGCCTGTAATGGAAAAGTCTGTACCTGTCTATGAGAGAGACTAAGCAGATGCCACTCACTGTCACTCATAAGCTTTGCTACAGTCTTCAGTGCCCCTCAGGGTGTTGGGAAATACTTTTATCCTGCCTTTATGGAGAACTGAGGCAAAGACAGATGTAAAGCATGATCCACGTGAGCTTTCAGGCGCTTAAAGTGGTGTGAATTAAGGCACCCCCGTTTCTCAGGCTCCCCACTCACAAGGCTTGTGCAGGGCCTGCCTGGGTTCGTAGTTAGGAGAYTTGTCTGGATGAAGGAGACTGTGGGTTTAGGTCCCTGCTTCCTGAAGTGTTTATGCCTTTGGCAGTCACTGGCTAAAACCAGGAAATAACCCAGGAACCAGGACTGGACRCTAGTTCTCTCCATTCCCAGCTCCTAGGCTGCAGAGCCAATCTCCATGTCACCAGTGCTTTTTCTGCCTCTATGGTCRGGACCCGCTCTGGGCATTTGCCTTGTGTGGCCGATGAGGAAGGCAACAAACCTTCTTTAGAGAGCTGGGCTAGCTGGTCTTTTGTTGCTACGCTTCCTAAGAGAAGAGCTGTGGTATGGTCTGTTAGGGCTACTGTAAGGGACACCACCCTTCTTCACCTGGGTTGCAAAAGTCAGCTCCGCCTGTGTGCCRGCCAAGCTTCGAATCCCAGCAAGGCTCTGTCCAGTGACTTTTGGGTTCAAGGCTGTGCACCTTCTCAGCTTCACCAGGAGAAGGCGGCAATCCCTTCAGTGGGTCTCTTCAGTCCCCTCAGGGCTTGGCTGCCGACTTGGAAATGTGTGTTCAGTCCTCCTCAGGCTGAGCTGGGATTTGGAAATGAGTCTCTTGTTTCCCAAGCTCGCCTTCCAAGATTGCGGAAGGTGGCTGCTGCATGCTCTTTTTGATGGAAAGTGGTAGTGACTGCTGTGCTTTGCACTGAACTCAGTGCTGTCAGGATGGCATGAAGCCACTGTAGGAGATTGGGCCTTCAGGGGCTCTTAGCCAAGGTGGTGGTGTTCCCAGGCATGCGCAGCAGATGCCAATGTTACAAGCCAAAGTAAGTTTAGGTGTGAAAAAGTTTAGTGAGGTGCCTGGGCAGGCAATCAGCTTTTTTCTGTGACTTGTTTTCCTAGTGTTAAGCACTTACCTTCTCCCTGAAGTGAAATTCCTGTGCCTGACTGCTGTGTCATGATTCCTGCCTTAAGTAATATGCCCAGGGTGAGAAATAAAATTAGTGCCAAGAAAAAGCAAGCAGAGCCCAGGCTGCTACACYGACCATTAGGTTTTCCTTCTCCTGTACAGCTGGGACCAACTTTATAGCTTTTTGTTTGCTATGGCTGGTCTGGAAACACCAGCAAAATCCTTTATGCCAGCAGTCACAACTCTGACACTCTCCTTTAATCCRTTGCATGGATGCTAGAGAAAGGGTACCTTGACTAAATCTTTCCTTTTTCCCTTTGCTGAGCCAGGACGATGCATTTATTTGGGTTAGGCATCAAACAACATCCACTGCTAGAACAACGGTGCTGACTGCCAAAATCAGGGCAGTGCTGGTCACTTGCTGAATGCTTGGTTATTTTAGGCTTTGGCACTCTGAGACGTTTAGACGGTGATTTACAAATGTGACACTGTGGAAGCTCCCATCCGAATCACACTCTGCTTTATAAACCACATTGGATGGGCTCTGGGCAGGAGTGAAAAAAGGCAGGATACATCCCTCTGTACTCACAGGCATCGATGTGCTTCTCTGAAAGAAAAAGGAGGAAAAGAGGAAAGGAAATGCAGGTAGAGCAGCTGTTGATCTGACGTAGAAGGGGGATGTGGAGGTGGGTGCTGGGGTCACTTAATTCTGTTACAAACAAGTAACAGTTCATTGGTACAAGGCAAGTACAAAAGGTAAATAGCAACACCTTCTTCCTGTGTGGCAAATGCATATTTCTGGGGAGTTCCCTGGGAGAAACCTGTCACCCTGTTGGCTGGTAGCTTTTATACTGTTTGAAAATAGTAATCGAAAATTTTCTGTCTCGCAAGTAAGACGTGCTAATTTGAAAGATCTGATTCAAGTCAGAGTCCCTGCTCATTTATGGAAGGGATGTACGATGGGATGGGACTTGTGATAATGCAGAGATAACTCTTTGGTGCTTTGTATTCTCATGTTCAGGGGCTGGGAGGTCTGGTCCTGCTGAATGTGTTTTGGGTTATGAAAAGGCAATTCCTAGGATCAATATGTGCATGAAAAAAATCACTGGTAATACTCGCAGAGTGCTTTTGGTCTTCCTTGTTTTTTTTCTCTGGCATGCTTTAAGCTTGAAACCTCTTCCCTTTGCTGGGAAATGTTTGCTGCGTGGGGGAGTATGAAGGAAATCCATCTGGACTAAAACTCTTGTGCAAAGTTTCCCATGTCGATAAGGACTTGAAAACTCAAATGACCTTTTGTTCCTTAAATCTTTGACTTGTGCAGTTGACCTGCATAGGCAATCCAAAAGTTTTCCTGTTTAATTAGCTGTTTCTCTGTACAGATTTGAGTTTCCTACCTGTTTCCCTCTTATATGCTTTGCTGCCATCATTTTAAGGTTAAAAAGTGTTATGGTAATAGCTCCTGGTCAGGTGGCAGCATGATGCCTTGCTGATGTAAGACAGACCTTATCACTGTCACCTGGGAGAAAAGAGATGCTCGAAGCTGGGAAGAGAGCATGGGAGAGAAGGAGTCATCATATTCACATACAGGACTTTGATGAGTGAGCAGACAGTTGGGATTAAATTAGACTGGATTAAGCGTGCAATGCTCTGGGGATTGGAAGACCAGGAATGATTCATGATAGTACTATGCCCGTGGCTGATGGCCTAATGTGGGCGATTTAAAGTTGCAAACATGGAGACTAGCTTTCTCAGGGATTTCCTGCACTTCATAGAGAGGTAACTGCCTCACTCTGTGCCATCAAATCATACAACTTTAAGGTCCTTTCAAGATCTCATTTTGTCCATTCTTCTGCCACCAAGCAAGAACTGGACATTGACAATTCCTGATAGTTATTCGATCAGGGGAGACTCTCTGGCAATGTACCTCCATGCTTTCTTTTCTGTTAGAAATGTTTTCCTCAAGACTGACCTAAATTTCCCTGCTACAGTTTTAGCCCATTGCTTTTCACTCATCCAAATAAGCAGAGAAAACAGATTATTTCTTTCTGCTGTCTAGCAGAAAACATAAACCTTTATGTTTTTGGAGCCTATTTTCATGTCTCCCACTCTCCTTCTCAGTCTTCTGCTATTTATTATAACAGTGTCAGTGTCCCTGAATGTTTTCTAAACTTCTGATTGTTCTTTTTTTTCTCCTCTGGATTCTTTCCTGGAAATACATGTTTGTCTTGCAGCAGAGAGCTCCAAACAGCACAGTACTCTGTCTGAGATCTTACTAGTGCTGGGCAGAATGAAAGGGTGAATGAAAGATCTTCCTGTATGAGGTCAGTCAACCACTTGACCGTGCTGATTGATGTTCACCTTYGTGATCCCCTCTGAAGCCTCTTTATCTTGGTCTGCAGAACCACTATGTGGGCAGCTGTTCTCCATCCTGTATTAGTCTAGTTGGTTGTTCCTGTCTGACTTTGGTTTCTTGGACTTGTCCGTATCTCCAACCTGTCAAGATCATGCTGAATTCTGTTCCTGTCCCTTTAATGCAATCCTTCCTAGCTTGATTTCATCTGCAAATGTAATAAACATTCTCTGTATTCCATCATTCTGGTCATCATGCAGCATACTCTGTATCCAGGAAAAAGAAAATATTTTCATTAGAACCGGATCTAGGATTGACCTCTGCAAAACCCCACTTGATGTATCCTTTCATTGTGAAAATGAATAATTGATAACTACACTCTAAACATTTTTCCAGCTACTTAATACTTGCCTTAATAACGCACCATGTTTCTGTAGTTTGCTTATGAGAACGTCCTGAGAGACGTTCTTTCCAGGACATTGCTGCTCTGAGTGGGAGGGTTCGGATTAACACCAAGCTAATTCTTTAGTGAGGGCAAACCATAAATGAAATGCTAGAACACACAGTGGTCACACTAAAGGCTACTGCTCATTTTTCTCTCCTCTGTTTCTGAGAAGCAGCACAGCTCTGTTTCCCAAGACCACATGGCATTTGACTCTAATGCTGCAAGGCAAACAGTGCATCTTTCAAGAATATTTCATTTTGACTTTCATGCTAGAGGCACATGAAGTCTTCCTTCTCCAAAACACCTTTCCCAGGACAGAGGAGTACTGTGTAGAAAGAGTGTTGGTGTTCCCACACCTTTCCAAATAGCTGCACAGTAGGAAACCGGCTTTGCCTAGAAAACAGATTTTATTTGTGGAATCTATAACTCCTGGTTTATGATGACATTTTGGTAGATTAAAACATAGGTTATTTATCAACAGTAATAAGTGAGATCCAGTTGGGGGGAATATATGGTATTGCACATAAGAAGATGCGAGGCAAGACTATGCTATTACGATAGCTGTATAGTGCAATTGCCTTAGCTGGGATGAAGGCACAACATTCATTTTCTTTCTACAGTGTTTGCATCCAAGCTGTTGACTTTAGCCCATCTCTGATCAAACTGTAATTATATTAAAATATACCAATACACAGCTTCTTGTCTGGGTCTCTGACTGCTCTCGCTGGCTGCATCTCTACTAGCAAAGCACAGGGCCAAGCTGTGGGTTCAAGCGCTGCCTGCATCATCCAGGCTGCTTAGCTGTTCTCATGCTCCTCGGCCTGGCTTTGCCGTGTGCCTACTAGAGCTCATCCAGGCACAGTTTGGGAGACAGCAGTTCCTGGTAGCAGTATCAATGAAGCCACACTGTGTGGGAGGGTGGGATGAGAAAGTCTAGTCATATGGACACAAGCTGTGCTGTGTGTCTTGCCCTGAGGGTCAGAGAATAAGCCTTGACCTGTTTTATTTGTAAGCATAGGCGTAGCAACTCCGACGCCCTTACAATTGTTAATAAAAAGTACAAAATATTTAGATGTACATTTTAAATGATTTTGCAAGGTCTCTTTCCTCTTGCGATAGGAAGTGCATCTACCAGGGTTGTATTTAAGTCCAGATGTTAATACTTGCACATAGGTGAGTTTTATTGGTGTTCATGTGTGCCTGAATTTGTTGGGACAAAGGCTCTTTTGTGTTGGAGGCTTAGAGCTTCGTGAGCCATGGGTTTGTCTTCAAAACAGTCTTTCTGTGGATGTTACTAATATCTAATTTATGATGTGGAGGAGGAGAAAGGGAAGTTTTTTTCTGTGAGCAGATGAGTAACTCTGTGTAGAAGGATATTTGTTTGTGTAGTTCATGATGTGACTTGAGCTGAATTAACAGCTCTCTACCACCAAAGCAGGGCTCCTGGCTTCTGCTAGTTGCTTGATAAATAGGTTCAACTCACTGAAATGGCAGAAAACTAAAAAGGCAAAAAAATGATTGCTTGGGTTTGTAGATGAAATTGGCTTACTTGTGACTGGACAAGGGGAGAGAGATCAAGTGGAAGGGTGTAGGCATGGGGATAGCCAGAAGCAGGAAAGAAAGAGGGGAATCAGAGTTAAAAGGAGAGAGGAGCAGGAAAGAAGGGGGAGAACCCCAAACCTTCCCTTCTTGACAGCACCAAACTCTTAATTTGGCTTAGCCATTTGGTGAAACCCTGCTTCTCCAGGCAATGGAGAGAGGTGAGCACCTTCAAAGAACAAGTCTCTCCAAGTATCCATTGGTGAAGGTGAAGGTGGAACTGGAAGGTGATTTTCTCCGTCTGTTAATGGAACTGGGAATCTCATYATCTAGTCTAATCTCTTAACTTTTAGACTAGGCCTGAAATCAGGTGAAACAAGATATTCGACTAGCACACATAGCATTACCAACATGTGTGAGTATCTGTAGGACTGAGGCTTTAATAATTAAAAAACAAGATAAAGATGAAACCAGACAGTCCTGTGTGCTTAGTCTCGTCTAATGTTTCCTTTCCTTGTGTTATCAGAGCTAATATTTGGTTCTTGAACCGAATAAAAGCTGATTAACAAAAGCATTTCTTGATGCTAAAACCTGTTGGTCCCGATCTTTCACCCTTGTGGGTAGCCCCCACCCCAGCCATGGCAGAGCTGATGCTGTGCCTTTTTTGGAGTCCTGTTGGCAAGTCCCCAGGCTGGTTTTCAGTTTATTTTATACATGACGTCTCTTTGCAATACTCTTTTGCAGACTTAGGGCTTGTTATCCATCCAGTGTCTGTTGGGGCAGGAAGAGAGTCTGGAAAAGTATACAAAACCAAAATGTGAAATAAATAATAGTTTATTGCTGAGCTATAATGGATTCCTCAGCGGGCAACATTTCATCAGGAAAGTGGTTACTGTTTGAAGCTCAGGTGCATTAATTTTAATCTGAGCCACTGAGCTGCTGTTCCTGTGTTACTGTTATTATTATCATTTGTTGTACTGTAGCCGTAATACCGTAGATCTCAGCATCGCTTGTCAATTCTTGCCTTGAGAGGCCATTTTAGGTCTTCAGACTAGTCGTGGTATTGCTTTTCTTCTGACATTTTATACCTAGGGGTCCTGAAATAGCCCTGTGTCCTAGAACTCACTGTTTCACACCAGCACCTTTAAAGAGGCGTATAAACTCTCATGGTAAGTAAATAAAGGTAAAAAGTAGAGATATACTGAAACATTCATTTTTTTCCACAAGATACTTCTAAACATTCACAGGCAGGTCTCTCTTAAGTCCCTATTTTGATCACTGCCTATAGACAAACCTTCTGAAATGTACTTAATAGCTTCAGCAGGGCTTGGTCTACCCTCGAGGTTTACCAGCTGACTGATGTTTATTAACAATTGTTATTTTCACACTTCTAAGTGACAGTTACGGGGTCTGCCTGTTACAGGTTTCCAGCAAAGAATCAGTAATTATTTTTCTCCATTGATGGTGTTACAAGCCAAGCTTGGAGCTCTTGGCAGTTGTCTGAATTACTCATCATCATCTTGAATTTAGATTTCCTGATAATTAGGATGCCTGAGTTGGACAGTGGGAACGGGCAAGCTGATCTAGAGCTCCATCATTTAAGTTACTATTTTTCAAGTGTTTGTGTGCTGTGAAAGCAGACTGGGAAGCTTCCGAAATTGTTAAAGGTGAAGGGGATAAAAATGAGCCGAGTGGTTCGTAAACCACATCTCGAGTGTTGGCAGGACACGGGTGTGTGTTTGCCCTCATTTAACATTGCAAACAGGGATTAAACAGGGTGTGCTTTGTAGATGCACGTTGCTGAAAGTTGTTCTTTCCTTTGCTTTTCTGGCAAGGCTSAAGCCCTGCTCCAGCGCGATGTGGGCAGGTTTGCTCCCTGCATCATTTTTGGTGCTTGGTGCTTTCAGATGCTGTGGGAGAAAAGGAACCTCAAACCAAAACAGAGCACTAGACGCCACCAGATGTTGGGCTGCTCRTGTGCCAGGAAGCAGAGGGTTATAAATCATAGGCAGGCATGTGGTGGGGTGTGATGTCCCGTGCACATGTGATTGCCATTAGCAACATGCTTTGCAAGTGTGAGCGGGAGTGAATGAACATAACGAGGCAGTAAACAAAGAGGGGCTCAGCATCTGGGCGGCTGCGCGCTGGTTTTCAAAGATGGCGAGGGAGGCTGCAGTAACTTGCAGCATGTGTCAGCGAGGCAAATGYAAGGGCACAAAGGTTGTAACTAGGCTTCAGGAATCAGGCACTAGAAAAAAGTATCTACTTGAAATAAATGCATGCAAAATGGCTTTATTCAGGTTGAAGAGTCTTATTAAGCTAGTCTTTGACAAAGGATTATTTGTAAAAGAGCCCACTGCCATCTTAACATGCTATTTACTTAAGCTGAAGGGAATGGAGCCTTTTTTCTTTCATGTTTTTTTTCCAAGGTAAGTATGATCTGTGATGTTGAGAACAGTAAARCTCCTGGAGTCAAACCAGGTAAAATGCCAGGAACGAAGGAACCTTGATTCTTGTATGGGGCTCTAGGCAGAACTGCTTTGCAGATAGGCAATGAAACAGGATCATAGGGTCATAGGGTAATTTAGGTTGGAAGAAAGCTCTGAAGGTCTCAACTCCAATGTTCTACTCAAAGCCGAGTCAGCTGTGAGGGCAGACTGTGTTTCTCAGGGCTTTATGGTAGACGGGGCATTGGAAGACAGGTGGTGAATGCACAGGTGGTGTATATAGCTCAACTGCCTCCTGCTCCTCTCAAATTATAAAGGAGTATAAGGGGAGGAAAGGAAACCAGCTTATTACCATTTGGGTTGTTCCTAGCAGAGGGTGTTTTGACTCACTCTTAAAGGGAATGCAAGGGAAGTGTATGTTGAGCGATATCACCAAAGAGTCACCGATCGTGAAGACAGGCCATGCTTGGGGGTTGCCCAGTTAGCCTGTATGCTGGTGCRAGATTGGTCTGCAGTATAAGTACAAGCATTTACAAAGTGTCTATAGGATTTAGACACTGGCCTCTCATTCTGTATGCAAGCTGACAGTCTCAGCCTTTAGTTTTGGACCACTCTAGTTTTAAATTAGGCGTTTCTGTGTTTTCTGGAGATTAGTTCTAACAAAGCTCACTTTTCATATCCCTTCTGAAGCTTAGTGCAAGGCATCTAGCAGATGGTAAAGTTACTGTGGCTTAGTGATTTACCATGGGTCAACTGAGCCAAAATGACTGGTCGTGGGAGTGTTCTAAGTCATTTTAATTTGAACCACAATTGAAGAAGTTAGAGCTAAATCCATTTACCTTACAGCCATCCTCAGCTAATAGTATACACACAGACAACGGATACAGCATGGTTGGTGCAAAGTGCCTTAAATTGTCTGCGTTGGCAATGCAGGGTCTGGAATGGGGGGAGAGATTGGGAGACAGGATTAAAAAGTAGGGCCAGGGGTGTGTTTGTATACTACAAGGACCCTGGGTCCTGAAGGACTGGCCCAAAGCAAGGCAGTGAATTTAAGAAATGATGTCTAATCTTGGGATTCCTTATGGATGGCAGGGTGGGACAGCAACAGGAACACTGGGCTGGGGGGGAAGAGGAGTGGGGAGAGCAGTGGCTGAATGAGTACATGGGGAAGAGCTGAGAGGGACCAGACAATGTCATCAGAAAGGAAGGGAGTCTGGGGACTGAGATCACAGGAAATACCAGGTTAGCGTGTAAACAAAACTGAGTAATAATAAAGCAGGACCTGACAGTATAGGCCGTGTTTATGGCTGGGGAATGGAAAACATCAGGTTATGTCTTCTTACAAACACAGTTGAAGAGGCAGGCGCTTTAGCATAATGAAAACTCATTACACATAGATTTAAATATCCTCTCTGGTGCAGCCAGTGTTTTATAAAGGTCATAGGTTCATTCATAGAGTTTAAAGCCAAAACAGACCATGGTATCATCCAACAAGGTCTAATACCTGCTATTACATTTAATCCAGTTGCTCTTATCCTGAGCTCAGTGCAATAAACACATCCCACCTCAGGGTTCAGGCCTGATCTGAAGAATTCATAAGAAGGACAAGACACCGAGAGTGGTGATAGTTCAGTGATTAGTGACCCTGACTGTTAAAGACCTGCACCTTGTCTCTGATCTGGGGTGGATCCAGCCAGTGGTTCTTTCTATAATTTCTTCTGCTAGATTAAAAAGTTCACTGGATCCTGGTATTTTTTTTCTCWTAATACATCAAGTCAAGTCATTTTTCTCAGTCTTTGTGTTCATACTCTAAACATCGTGCTCTTCTCATTTGCCAGCATAACACATTTTTTCAGGTCTTAAATCACTCCTCTGACTCTTCTCTATATCTTCTTTCTTTTTTTTTTTTTCAAGTTAAAACGACTGGATTGCTTGCATTATATACAATATTTGTTTCAGTCTCACTGATGCCACATAGCAGAGGTAACATGCCCTGTCCCTAAAATACTTCTCCCATTTATACCTCTAAGTAACATCCCACAGTCAGAACATTGCACTGTGTATTCTTTATTTGCTGTGACCTTTACTCGTTTTTTCAGTATTGTTGATTCCAACATATGACAGCTCCTCCATCCTCCAGGTACAATTGGCTTTGAATGGTCCAGTTCTCCAAGTGGTCTGGACTGATGTGTGGAACTGCCCTGTCCTCCTCTTTGTGCTCTAGTCCTTCCTATTGCAAAGGCAATTTGACTTGGTTCCTGTCCTGCTGTTGTGCTGAGTGATGGTTTGCTGCCATAGTTATGTATGTGTGAATGGACTGAGGTCATCAACCAAGCATGCTGAGGCAATCAGTGTATAGTTAACTGCTGCCCCAAAAGGTTTTCCGGTTGGAGCATATTTTTTATATCAGAACAATTCAAGATTTATTGCTTCCCCTCAAGTTATTTTAGGACCAGATTTTTTTCATCAAATTGTTTGTCTAATTCCATCATCACATGCAGCTCCTCTGCTACCTTCCCACCCCCAACACAAAATTGCACTGTACATTAATGTTTACATTCTATTTAGAGGGATTATATTTTCTGTGATTTTTTTTTTTAGCTCATTAGCATTGCTTTTGCATTTATTACAAGATATTCAGGGTCTGTTAACTTCATAGTATCTTAGTCCTCCAGACTGGCATAAACTGGCAGATATTCTATGGATATGCTGGAACTATGCTTGCCTCTACTGGGTAAGTTATTTTAAATTTGAAACTATGTCAGTGCAGTGCATGAAAAACGCTGCTAAAGCRTAAAATTGCAACAAGCAGGGAATCTGTTTGTGTGCTAATGTCAAAAGGAATGAATTCAAATTGTGATTGATTATTCAGTGGAGCCTATTGGTGATCAGGAATGCACATACAAACTTAGAAGACTTACACAGAGAATCCTAGATTTAACCATTCAGGCAGTTAATAATGGTTCTGTCTTAATGAAATTTGCAAATATAGTAAATCTGATGTGCAGAATCCTTTAAACTATTATTCATCATTATGGTTTGCCCTGCGAGGAAGGATGTATGTAACTGTTTCAAGCGAGTAATGATCATTTTTGTCTCAAGCTCCTGTAAAAAAAATAAGATCATCAGAGAGCTTTGAAAATATCGTTAATCATCACCACTTCCCCTAAAAGGAAGAACGGTTTTGAGATTAGGGCCTGGGAGTGGGACTTGGAGGATCTGGTCTGGGTTTCCCAGACCTGTCACAAACATTCATACATCTTCAGGACGTATTTCAAAAGAGTTTACCTGCCAGCTCAGTAGAAGCAGAAATGGCCACGTTTTCAAATGTGATAATTTTGTTGGGTGCTGAGCCCTCTGGAAACTCCTTTGCAGCTGTGGGAGTTCTTGAAAAGACTCTGAACATGTGTCTATCTGTACCTCAAGTTCCTAGCTTTAAAACAGGAATAATATTCTCCTTCTTTGATCATTTTACTTTCCCTTTCCCTTTCCTTTCTGTGTGGATTATAAGTGTTTTGGAGCAGGGACACTCTCTTGCACTATGTGTGGTTCCAGTGAGGACTACATCCTGTTTTTTGCCTTTGGGTACAATTGTAATATAAATCCTAATTTAGAATTGTTTAGCCTGAAGAAGAAGACTGGGAGGAGAGTAGGTAGTAATTTTCAGATACTTAAAAGATTGTGGCAGAGAGGAGGGAAATTGTCTATTCTTAAACTTGATGGTGGAGAGGATAAGAACATAATTTGTAGCAGTGGAAATTCAGATTAGACATTTAGGAAAATATTATAATAGTGAAGAGAGGGAGGCAACTGGAAGAGATCGTGTCGTAATAGTGAGTTGTCCATCATTGGGAGTCTTTAAAAGCAAGCTAGATCAGATCTTGCTATGGGACCAGAAGGATAGACTAGATGACCCTACAAAGTAGCTTTTAGCCCCRTTGCTCTGTGACACTCAACTTTATTTTGCAGTTGCCTAAGGTTGGTCTAGTGACTTGCCTAAAACCACATAATGTGTTATGCCTAGAGTCAGGATTTGCTGTGCTTCTCCTCTGAGTATTTGCCAGTAGATCTCTCCTTGGGCTTCTCTGAGCACTGCCAGAAGCTATTGCTGCTCTTTCACTTTGGAATATTCTTTCCTGAGGCACAAAACTCTACCTTCAAATACAAGTTTTCCAACTGTGAAGGCCATCGTTTGTTTCCACACAAAACTTGAGGCAGGACAAGAGAAGGTGCTTGGTTTTAAATCAGCTCAGAATCTAGTGTACTATCTCCTGTGCAAATGAGAAAGTGTTGCCCTGTGGATTGGGTCTTACTCCTTATCAAAACTTCTTGCTTTAGCTGTTAATGCATAGTGATGAAACGGCATTGCTCTGGACACAGAGGCTGCACCTATATTGTTACACAAAATGTTCCAAAGCCTCTCTGGCCTTGGGGGCAAGTGACATGGCTGGACTTGCATCCAGCCCACTGTCTTTCCTCCAAAACTGGGCAACTGTATGCATCCCAACTGCCTGAGGGCAATGGTCCAGGCTGTGGCCAGCCATGGTCTGGGAGACGGCTGGTTGGTATGGGCTGAGACACTGCCAGGAACTATKTGAACACTTACAGAGCACAGATGATCATTTGCCAGTGCTTGGACCAGTGCCATGGACCTCCTTAGTTTATAAGGGGAAATGTAGCTCGCAGAGGGCCCTGTCAGGGAGGGCAGTGCAGATAGCTCAGTGCTGGGATGACCTACTTGCCAAGCTCTGTAGGAAGCTCTGGAGCTGAATCCCAGGGGCTGGCACATCACCCAGGTGGAAGCTGCAGTGATGCAGCAGTTAGTGACTCGCACTAGAAATCTGTAGGTGTTCAAACCTTCTCTTGAACTTGTGACAAAATTTCTCTGCAGTTTCCTTGGCTTTGAGCAGATATCCTGTCACTCAGTTGGCAGCACCAAGGCAGCCTGGATGTTAGCTCTAGCCTCATCTTTCTTTGTGTTTTGTTAGCTGTGAGAACTGGCAATGCTTGTGGTGTGAGCCCAGTACACCCTTAAAGCCTGGTGACTGGGCTAAACTTGCCCGTGTAYTTAACGTACTGCTGCTTGGGAAACATTTGGTTGGGCTGATTTCTGAGGAGGAACAGTTGGTTATTGTCAGCTATGGACTGAGGCTGTTTGAAGACTTAAAAAGGAAATGTTTTCTCCCTGACAGAGGATAACTTTCATTCAATCAGATTAGATGATCTGTTTGTATGGCCTTGGAATATTTGAATCTAATATGCAAATCAAATTTACCTTGTTTTTTTAAGGTCACTGGGTTATATTCTTTGCCATAGTCTTCAGTTCCACTGCACGCAAACACAGAAGACTGGTCTCTAAACAGTTCATTGCTTTCAGCGTTTGGCAGACGTGGCTCTTCTGCTACTTCCTTTAGCAGTGGGAATTGATGAGGGTGGTGGAGCTCACGGCCATGCAGCCTGGGGTGGATGTGCTGTGGTTACCTGCTGAAAAGATGCAGGCTGGGCCATGTAAGCTTCCTGCACCCTCCACCTGCCTGTCATTAGCCTGTTTTGGACCGACCACATGAGAGTCATGCAGTTCCAGGATAGGAGTATCATTCATTATGTCTCTGGCATGTAAACTGTGACAGCCAACAAGTCTTCCCRTTACTGTCATTCGTAATTATGACTTTTTCTACTGAGAACTGGAACAAGACTAGCAAATTCATTTCACACAACTCATCACTCAGACATCATCTTTTGCCTCTTCTGCATAATATTTGACTGACATCTGTGCACTGCTTGAATACCAAACTATCTATTGGTGCCTGCTGTATGGCCAGCTGACCGGTTGTGTCCATCCATGGATAAGAGCAATTTCTGTGTCCAGCTTTTCCTCCCAAGRGGCCAGTATGTAGTCAGGGTCATGCTGGCCCGGCAATCAGAAACCTCAGCTAACTGTGTACAAATTCCACAGTGGTTACTTACACCCTATGTATGCAGAAGGGCATGAGTGTTTTGAATTTTCTCTGTATTTATAAAAAGAAAATGATTCTTAGGCAAATAATTGAGTGTTTTGTTTGTCCCATATTTATTGGCCATATTTTGCAGTTCTTCACTGTGATTAGTGTTAAAGCTAGAGCACTGAACAAAGGAGGTAGAAAGCTGGGTTCAGGACTAGTTGTACAGCCAGATTTTAATCCCTGTCCTTACAGTCCTTTTGTGACAGCTTGTGTCCATCTGTGCGCATGTACCAGCACTAGCAGAAGCCAGAAAATCTCCTGTTGAGGTTTACATTGAGTAAATTACATGTTTACATTTACACTGGGGCAAGACTTCTACTAATAATTGGCTCTCTGAGAAGTCTGTGCTCTCCAGAGTTGGAGCTGGACCTGTGAAGATAGCCATGGTAAGCTCATCACCCAGGGAAAGGAGACATCTGTATTTAGGCTGGGTGGAAGGCTTCTTCCTCAAGAGAGCTGGAGTGCTTGTAAATCTCTGGGAAGTGGGGAGGTGGAGTTCATCCCTTCTCTGGGTGATCAGCTTGCCAGGGTTGTGTCTCTGGCTCCACATCCTCA
The DNA here is from genome assembly GCF_003343035.1 of Apteryx rowi. NCBI lineage: Eukaryota > Metazoa > Chordata > Aves > Apterygiformes > Apterygidae > Apteryx > Apteryx rowi. Next base: position 350,292 of record NW_020449074.1, on the reverse strand, counting down.
GCACCGATGTGGACTTGTTTCTCTAGGACTGTTTCTTCTGATGRTTCTCCTGGTATGTACAGACAGTGTCTTCCCTGCTAGAAAAAAACCTGATAAATACCGGTAGAAGAATGGGAAAATAAATCCAAAATATGTCTGTAAGGGATGTGTTCTTTTTTTTTAAACAGCTGGAGGTACTGGTCTCAGGGAACTCCATCAGAAACTGGCCTTTTTTGTAATTGGTCTAATTGAGAGGGTAAAGGAGTTTTAATATCAGAATATACTACTATATTTTGACAAAAATACAATTATGATTAGTTGTGTATAGGTGTGGCTCTAAAGCCTTACTCAGATAGACATGGATGGGGGATAAGAATTTCCACATAGGAAGGTACCTGACACTTAAGCAGCTTTTGTAAGCACAGCTATGTCTGGAGAAGAACACCAATGGGAAACTTTGGATAGCTCATTAAATCAAATGRTTGATACAAGCATGGCCTAAGAATAAATTCCACTGTAATTTTAGACAGTGATTGTAATAGGATTTAAGAGAGAAATTTTAGGAGCCCTAGAACATGGGGGAGGTTAGCTGCACACTTATCATCTACTTTAGACCTCTGTCATTTGCATCATTTAACTGAAATATGGAAAGATTAGAAGTCAAAGACTTCCCTTTGACATAAAAAGGAGCAACATTTATGGCTTGAATTTGGCCCAGGAGACTATTTTATCCTACGATCTCCCCCTTAAACCTTGCTGGTCTCTTTGATGGATGAGGTGCCCAGTATAATATCCTCTTACAATTACTTGAGCCTGCTGGACTCTCTAACACAAACTTTTTTGTTCTTTATGTTTAAAGGGAAAGGAGGAGCATTACAGAAAGATATGGTAATATGTTTCCTTCCTGTTCCCGGGCAGTAGCAGCTCCACACTGTGCTAATAAATTAGTTTGATAAGAGTGTTTAGCTTGGGCTGGCTGAGTTTATTCTCTTTTATGGTGGCGACCGAACACCTCTCTCTGTGTAGCCCCTGAAGAGTCGATGGGATGTGTACTGTTCCACAAGGGCAGATGGTGCGTCACAGATGGTCTGTCAGAGGCAGGTACCTCTTTGTAAATCAGTGCCTTTGTGTTACGGGCATGGCTGGAACACGTGTACCGTGACAGTTCAGAGGAGGCCAGGTGGATGCTCTCAGCCCATGGAGCATTTCCCCATGGAGCATTTCAGTATTCAGTGTTTCTGAAGGGCTGCCCGTTTGCACAACACATTGTTGGTAACAACCCTGAGCTGAATATGTGTCACAGCCCTGTATCTGGGTGCCATCCCACAGGGACTGGGCTATCCCAGTTTCCTTTGCTGGAGACAAGCAGCAGATCCAGCTCTTTTCTTGACCTGACATCTCCAGGTCATCCGCTCCCTGTCTGCTCTGCTGCTGTGGACCTCTGATTTCATATCTGAGATCCTTTGAGCCCCCAGAGACAGCGCTGACTTCTCAGGACCTCTTGAGCCTTCTACATCTGACCTGTGGACTTGCAGGGTGCCTCTGTACTAGTGAACAAAGTAGTGCCAAAGCCTGGGAGTTACTGGCACTGGAACTGGATGGACCATGCTGCTAAATTGCAGGGATGATGTTTGATGTGCTGCAGTTCCTGATGTGGCTTAGGAGTTAGCACAGGCCATGTTCTATTCCTAGTAGGCATTTTGGACGGAGCCAAAGAGAGCTTAATAGCATGGAGGTTGTTAGACTGTACCAGGTGAATGGCATGTTTAATTTACTTGTATAGCTGCAACTATAGTTTATGTCTGTAGGGACATAAGACACAAGTGCAGGCTACCACTCGTTACGTCTTTGTGACAGTTCCAAAGATCATTTGATCTTTATCTACTGTAAAATCTTCCCTGGTCTAAGCAGAACACCAGAGGACCACACACATATCCCTTCCTGTGTTTCCTCATCACGTTGGGCTCTCTTTGGATGAAGGTCAGGGTCTTCCGAAGAGGCTAGGATCATCCCTCCTACATGTGGGTTCTTTCCCAGATCACAGACTCCCTCGTCCTCTATGGCCAGGTTTTCATTGCCTGCAGATAGTTGTGGTTGTTGTATATTTAGTCTCTGACATTTCAGAAAAAGGTAAACAAAACAAAACAAGTCCTCAGATGACATTAGGCCCCCGTGGAGGAAAAAGAATTCTTTCTGCCTTCTGAAGATGATCAGCAGAAATACAAAATTTGAGAATAGCCACTGTCATAGTATACAGCAAGCATCACAGACCATTTTCTGCTTTGCCCACAGGAAAATAGGCACTCAGGGTCACGGTGAACAGTTTGATCATTCATCCCGTCTCTGTCCTTTTAATCCTGTCATAGTGGGAGTACAGGATGATACAATCTGTGTGAGGACCGGTGCAAAACTCTGCTTTGCATGCTGCTGTGATTCCCCTTGGAAGAGCCTGGGAAGCTGTTTGCAGATGATATTTCAGAGTTCCCTCTCATATGTTTTGTTTAATGCCTGAGTTTGAATAGTGTCATAGCCATTTCATTTCTTTTGYCAGCCAGTTATATGGAGACTAGACTGATCACAGAATCACAGAATCACAGAATCGCTGAGGTTGGAAGGGACCTCTGGAGATCATCTAGTCCAACCCCCCTGCTCAAGCAGGGTCACCTAGAGCACATTGCACAGGATTGCATCCAGGCGCGTTTTGAATATCTGCAGAGAAGGAGACTCCACCACCTCTCGGGGCAACCTGTTCCAGTGCTCWCAGTGAAAAAGTTTTTCCTTATGTTCAGATGGAAGCGTCTGTGTTTCAGTTTGTGCCCATTGCCTCGCGTCCTGTCGCTGGGCACCACTGAAAAGAGTCTGGTCCCATCCTCTCGACACCCTCCCTTCAGATACTTGTACACGTTGATAAGATCTCCTCTCAGCCTTCTCTTCTCCAAGCTAAACAGGCCA
>NW_020449074.1:209849-344926 GCF_003343035.1 Apteryx rowi | reverse complement strand
GTCTTTTGCCAACTACCCTGTCACTATAACTCTCCCCTCTGATTATGGTTTTTGATTTCCAGCTCTGTGAAACTTGGCTGCAAATCTGTGCCTCCAAACCGGTGTGGCTCTTGGGAAATTGCTCAGGCAGTTCTTTGCACTGACTGTTGTACAAGCACAAAGATGACATTGCTTCTACATACTGCATTTTTAATTAGTGTGCCGCTTTCACAATGTGCCTTACTTTGAACTGCATTTGTCTTAGACTTTGCATTACCTGGGATGTAATTGGAAGTGAATTATTTGCTCAAGGGTGAAGAAAATAGCTTTCATGCAAGACTTTTTAATACAGATTGTGTTTCAGATAGGTTCTTTTTCACAGAGAAAACTCTGAAGCAACTCAAAGATGAAAAACACTAACTAAGCAGAATAYGGGACCAGTTCTTACCCTCCACCATAACAGTAATTTTACCTGGATGATGCAGGTATAAACAACGTGGCAATGTAACAGATTTCTACACTGGACTTGCTGAAGTTTGCTGAACTCTGAGAAAGTTAGGAAGGAGGTTTACCTGAGAGTAAACCAGAGATGAATCTCCTGCCTTACTCTATTGAAACAGCTAATGCTTTCATCTTTGCTCAATTATTTGTTTGTACTCCCACGGTGCCTAGGAGTCATGGGCATGAATCACAACCCTCTCCTGCCAGACTGAGGTCAGTTTTAATACTTTAATATCTGATATATCTCCTATCAGAGGTCTGCATCTGGCAGTCAACAAGTTAACAGGTATTTTTCTCCTCTAACTGTTATGATTCTATGCAGTTATTAGAGTTAAGGTAATTAGGGTGGATTATTTCAGATTTGAAGTAACATGTATGGTTATTGGTACTGTAATTCATAACATCTTGTCACTGTATCCCAAAGAGGTTATGAGGTAGATTTTATCCTGTGCCACTGTATTGGTAAGGATTTGTTTTCCTTTAAAGGACCTGCCATTTTTGTTTGTGAGACAAGCAAATGCTGCAGCATGTGTCTTTACAGACCAGGGCAGCTTCTCCATTGAGGTGAACAGAGATCATTCCAGCATGGGACAGAAATTCTTTGGTGGACTATATTTATGAGTTTCTTTACTGGCTGCAGGATCTAGTAAGCCATCCTTGTCTCTACCACCTTTTGGAAATTTGTTTGTTAAAGGTGTACTTGTTCAAAAGATGTTCATAGCCTCTTTGTGTTGGATTAATCCTTTCATCTGATGATAAGGTATCAGGGTCAGTGGGCTCAAGATATCCAGTAGAGGGAACAAATACTCTATGTGATACAGAGCATTATATTCCACTTGAAAGAAGTGGCAACTTCAACTGAATGCATGCCAGATAAAGGATTTGCGTTGGGTTCAAGTTACTAGCAGCAAAGGTATGTGTTAAAGTCTTAAAAAAATTTTTTAAGAGTCACGAAAAGGAAGCCTAAAAGCAGAGGTGCTACAGGATGAARTGAGTGTACACTTGAAGCCTGATAGTTCCTTGGCTTTGAATTACCAATATGTATTTCCTAGGGAGTATATAATGAGAAAGACTTCTAAAAACATGACAGATTAAGATGTGTCTCCATTTCCTCTTTCTAACTAGTTGAATTCAGTCATTTTGGAAGGTGARGTAGGAGAGATGGCAGCTGACAGGCGTTGCTACTTAAAGAGGCAAAAACCGGACCATGCTTGGMAAAGGCCACTAAAAAGGGAGAGTTGCTGATCTTCCCAGAATGCCTGTCCCTGGGTTTGGCTAGGGTAACGATGTGGTGAAGATTTGCTGGTGAATCAAGTATTGCTCATTACTGGGATGTGTCACAGACCTGCTAGTCTCTTAAAGAGGTCTCAAGGATGTCCCAAATAGTCTCAGAGAAATTTCTCCACTAATTTGTGGGTGGGATTTGATTCTCAATTGTTTAGTTCTATTAACATTGCAAAAATGAGATAAATCTTACTCATGTTAACTCAGGCATTTAACTGGAGATAAATTAGGAGACTAGTCACCCTTCCCATGTAGTTGATGGAGGAATGAATTAGCCAGCTCCCATCCCAGTAAAAAGCCTTATAAATTTAAGAGAAGGGAGAGAAGCTTTGATATGAATGGAACTTAGTTACTTGTGTGAAGTCTGGGGAAGAGCAGACTGATGTGCATGAAATACCCTCCTTGCTGAACATTTTGTGAAGCCTAATAGACACAAACATTCAGCTTTCAAAACCTCATGTTCTCTTAAAAAATCATTATTAAGTGCTGGAAAGCTGCCATGAACATCCAGCACTGTATATTCCCACAGTTTTTTCCTGTGCTCACAGATTATGCTTGGCATGGAAGTAACTGCAGTGCAAGTTGCATAAGAGCGTGGGGTAGGTGCTCAGTAGCATCCTCGCTGCGCTAAATCAAAACCCCGGCATTGTTTTCTGTGGCATGTGTTCGCTTTTATGTGGCGGCAAGAAAGTGACTATAATTTGATGTTCCAAAAAACTGGCAGTTACTTGCATTAGCAATTGTAGTAACACTTGAGCTCACAGTCCTTCCTGCTCCCTCAGGATATGAATGGAAGCAAGATGTTGCATGCTACGTGTTTTTCTAAAAAAATACATAAACCATATAAAGGACTTCTCACAGACTACAAGCCAGATAATGTAAGGGGTCTGTGTTAGAGATGTTCTGCCATTTAAATATAACTCTTAAAAAAACAGGATAGGTTTAATGTGCTCATAAGTCAAGAACTATAGGGGTTTTCCTCAAACTTTCCGCTGTGCTCAGGAAGTCTCAGCTCCAAAGGAGGTTGTCTCAAAGGTTATGACCATATGAATAGAAGGATTTACACTGAAAACAGTTTTGCTACCTTGTTCATAGATCCGTGGATCCTTGGACTTAAAGATTGTTAATGCAGTCTGGCTTCCTGTATAACCCAAGTCCTATATAATAGAAGCCAATGATGCCGGCATCAAGCTCTCTGTCTCAAACTACATTTTTGCTCAGTAAATGTTAATCTGCATGCAGCTGTATATAACTGAAGGGTGTTTAGCACGTAGCCACCTTATGTAATTTGGTTGATTTTTAGTCTTTATTTCAATGCTATCGATAAGCCTTCCGTACGCAGGGTTTCCAACTCTGGCATCTCATGGGATGCTGGGAATTGTCACACTGAATCAGCCACGTGACCAGACAAAGTCACTGTCATTAATGGCAAAGGTTGCCAGCTGCTTTCTGACAGCATTCCTCAGCCCTTGTTATCAAGGCACCGCTACCTTTTCAGAAAAATATTCTAACCCCTTGTACAGTTCTCTGCTGTTTAATTACTGGGAGGAAAAGCTGATGAACTGATAAGGAACTAGAAAGTGCTATTGGATAAGTAGCACTTAGATAAAAAGAAAATATTATTTTACAGAGCATAGCTTTACTGCTGTAATTACAAACATTTTTAATTAGGCAATGGGAGCAGACGGGAACCATCTCCTGGCTATGCCTGTCAGCAGACACTGAGACAAACCATGTGGGAATGTCCAGTGATATGCTGTGTTATTTTTTCTTTTTTTGAATTGGTTATTTTCTGGATCACTTTTCTGATGCCTTACAGGTCACCAGTGGTCTGCGGACTACAGAATGGGTGACATTGCTTCAGAGATGGGCACAGGAAATCCCGAAATGCCCGTCCCTGTCGAGGTCAGTAGTCTCAGAGGAGAAATTGTATTCCTAACTTTTGGAATTTCATGTATGGATCGTATCAGCTTAGTGGCTGGCTCAGATGCTGAGGCATGAGGCTTTTTGCCCATTATTACAAATAYTTGGGCTGTGCAGTGGAGCTGTGGATGTTCTTATGATCCCAGGTCCCATCCTTTCCTGTCTGGACTCCTGTTTCCTTGCCATCCCTTCCCTGTCCCTGGTGGAGGCTAGTGTGGCTTCACATCTGCTCCAGAATGTTTTGGGGTCTCTGGTCCTTTACTCCATCCCTTTCTCCTTACTTTATTTTGGATATCTTTATATTGGATATCGTTTAAGTTTCTCACAGTATGTAATATTCAACCAACCACTGCCTTCAGATGTGTAATAACGAAGAGCTCTAAAAACCTCTTTCACTTGAACTACTTGTATCCCTCTCATGGAGATTTAAAGGAGTATCTGTTGCCTTAAGTTTTACTCAGTTGGTTGGTGTGACTCAGCTGATGCCTGGTAACTCAGGGAGCTGCAGCCACTTGGGCGTGTGTTGCCCTCCGGAGCACAGAGACTTTCCTCCCTTGCTGGTGAGCGGTTCTTCACGTGAGCAATGCCCTGGCTCCAGATCAGCCACACTTGAATACACAATGCTCACTGTTCTGTCAGCATCCTTCTGGGAGCCTCATATTGTGTTACATATTTTCTTGAGAAACAGATAAGCCTCACAAAAGACTTTTTGACAAGCTCTAGAGCCTAAATGAGTCAAGGACAACACTTCAGTCCTATAAAAGTCATTTAAAATATTTTTCTTGCAGTGTTAAATGTTTGATGGAACTGAATGAATGTGATGAGAAAAAATAGGAATTGGGTCAAAATCAGAAATTTAACTTCACTCTGGATCAGGGATCCAGAGTGGAGGGGATACATTTACAGCACTGCGTAAAATTACAGTCTGTCATAAAATTTTGCTCTGAAGAGACTAACACACTAGTATTCCCTCTAATGCCTGGGGAATCCACACGTGATTGGGTTGGTTTGCAAAGTACCAATGCAAATATATGATAGATGCAGTCCAAATGAGGGGAACAGGAGAGAGCGAAAGGATGAGTCTGACTTTCTAATGAATCTTATTATCCTTCTTGTGCCATCCTCTATATTGACTGTTCCCCTTCACTGATAGTGGGCCCAGGCCCCGGACGCAGACATACTTGTGTGCTGCAGAAAAGCAAAGCCAAAATATACTTCCTTGGATTCTGTTCCCTTCTCCGTTATAGCCTTCCCAGTCTGGGAGGCTGACAGCTTCTCCCAGATGCTGTCAGTCCCTGCTTGGTACCCTCGTAGTTACTAGGGTTTTTTCTCTCCTGCCTGCTGCCATTTCTGGGATTGAGGCTACATAATTGAATGGTCAGATTCTGATCATGCTCAGCATGAAAATAAGAGGAAAGTTGCTTAATTCAGCAGATGATTTTTGTATGTGAGTGCCGAGGCAGGCGTTTGTTCCTACAGTTACCTACACTGCTAGCAGAAGCATCTGGAGGTGACATTACTGGTTTGGTCTGGAACCCGTCTCAGGTCCCTAAAATATTCTACCCCTCCTCAAAAGTATAAAATTGTTGTACTAGCCTCCTCTGGCCCTGATGGAAATTAGATGTAGGCAGAATGCCAGAGAGGTCCTCCAGCTATGGCTGGTAGAAGCTCCCATGGGGGATGTAGCTAAGTGTGCTGGAATTTGGAACAAGTCTGGGCACGAGTATCATCCTCCTAAAGATGCATTATCCTGTGAAAATGCAGAACTCTACTAACTCRGGGAGCAAGTAAAATTCTACCAGATGAAAGTAGCTCTTCGTATCTGCAGATATCTTTTACAAGGCTTTCTTCCTTTTGATCCATTTTTCTCTCCAAATAGAACATGTAGAGAGCAGACTGGTGCACACGATGTTTTTCCACTGTGCCCTTTGGAGACCAAAAGCCACATCAAGCAACGGATTTATGGGTTGCTGGCAATAGATGCTTCATATTCTGTTATTGCATTTAAGACGATGAAAGAAGAACAACTAACTTTCATGACTGTGAAAGCAGGAGGAAAACTGCCTGTGGATAGATCAAGCACATGCATCATTGGCTAGAAATTAAGGTGTTTATAACTTCAAATCCTGATTTGAAAAGTTCAAGATAGAAGAAAAATAAAAATAAAAGAAGTGAAGCAGTTTGTAAGATTTTAACTCAGATACACTCAGGAGAATAATTCCAAAGGTAACATTATGATTCATTAACTATCCCTAATTAGGCTCCTAAATTTAAGTAGACAGAATCTCCCCTGGAGGCCTCCAAAGGCACCCACCTTTCACCTTYGATGATATAGGGAACCTAGGAACTTCTGTTAAGGAGGACTCCTTCACTAGACACCTACAAGGCATGCATGAGTTAGGTGCCCAAGTTAGGTGAACTGGATCTTTTAACAGGGTTATTGCATTTCTGGACATCCAGCAATAGGAGAAAGCAGGCTGAGGTGTTCTGCAGTGCTGTGCAAGGTGAGAAGGAGAGTCTGGGAGGGAGCACTGTGTCTCTCTGCCCCTTGGAGAGTCTCGGTTGGAGGTGCCCCATGGTACCTTCATCTCCTGGACTCTCTTGCATCACAGGGCCCATGTATCTGTAAGGGAGTTCACTGAGAGGAACGATGAGACCGAGCTAATTTTGGTGCGTGGGCTTTGATTCGGAACCAGAAATGCTTCCACTTCTGCTTCTGAAGTCACTTCTCTGCAGCTGCATAAGAAAAGGATGAGCATCTCCTTTTCTGTGGAGGGCAAACAAGACAAGAGGTTGTCTGTTACATTTATATTCTTATTGCACAACCTTTACATAGTTAGCTGCTGTCAGAAGATGCAGCAAAGGGYGAAACATCTGGGCTGTCTCAGAAGTAGTCTTGGCAGAGTGCTCTGAAAGCTTGTATGAGTTGTGTCAGGCATTACAGCCTGTACCGTTTCCCACCAGCACAAAAAACACCAGCAGAAGAGGAGGATTTCTGCTTCGGGCAGCATCTGAAGGGAGGAGCYGGGGAGGAGGGCCCTGGCGCAGTCATGGGACTCGGAGAGGTGTAGGTGGCTTTGGTTATGACAGGGCTGTTTTCCCAGACAACCTCACTTGATTTCCACATGGTGCTTGGAATTGCAGGAAAGTGGACTGACTGTAATTGGCATGAGTCATTTCCGTGTTATCAGTGGTTTGGAACTGCGTGCATAGGAAACATGCCTGCAGTAGGCTGAGTAACTCCCTTTTTTTGTTAAATTTTGCATTCAGTTTCAGGATTACAGACTGTATCAATGCTGGGTGAAAAAGCTCTCTTTTTAAAATGAATGAAGGAGAGCCGAGGTCTTGGACACTTGTGTTCATTAAGCCTCTGCTCCTGTTTTTGTGGGAGTGAAGGTTTTGCATGCCAGTGTTTTGATCAAATTCCACCTCTGGGACTCACATTTTGCTGAACAAAGTCTCTTCATGTCTCCTGCTGTCTCCTGGGGCTTTCTGCACGTAAGCTGTACCATACTTTTACTCTAAATATGATATAGGATGTTCAGAGGTACATTGTGGCTTCCCAGCCGTGACATGGTGTTGATGTTCAGTGCACTGAGCCTTTTTTATGGGGATGCCCAGGCCACCTAGCCTCTCATGGAGGTATTTGAGAGCTGTAGGCTACGATGCTGTCCTGTCAGGTGATTATACGAATATCTGACTGACAAGCAATGGCTCTGCTGTCAGATGAAGGGGGAATGCCTGGTGACTGGGCAGGAAGGGAAAGTCAGCATTGGATGTGTGACATGACACATGCCATCGTGAGAAGAGGCAAGCACTTGCTGCGCGATGCTAGCTGGGTTTTGGTCGCTTGAAAGGTGCACATCCAGGGCTGAGATGGACCACGAGAAGGGGTTTCAACTTGCTAATAACCATGTCTGAGGCCCTTGGGAAGGAACGAGGGGCTAAGCTGTGCCTCARTTTACTTGCTTGGGCAAACTGGATGTGGTCGGCAGACTGTGGGTTGAGCAATCTGGTTTGCTGCCTGACACTAGGATTTAATGATCCAATTAACATCTTCCACCCCTRTGTTTCTAAATACACGGTGGTGGTACTGTTGTCACCAGGTGCAGGGTTCTTACATGCCTAATTTTTCCTTCTTGGTTTGTGCTTATATTGTGATGTTTTGTAGTCTGATTCAACCAAGATCAATTATTTTAACAGCTATTGTTGACTGATTGCTTAGTGAATTTAGGTTTTGCAGCACATAAAAACACTTTCAGTTCTGTAACCTTAGAAGGCCGTACATCTTACATATGTGCTAAGGAATTGTTTTCTTGTAATAGTTCTGAAACATGASTGATCCCATTTCTGGCTGAATTCTGTTCAAGGCTTGAACAGAAATCTTTAAGAGCTGCCACCACTGAAAACCTGCAGTAGTTTATACTGGGTGTTTACTCACGTTAGAGTTTTTTTTTTATTTAAAAAATATGTTGAGCATCAACAGTTCCTGGCCCCAACCTGCCCAGATAAAAGGCTTGGTTGTAATTTTCATCGCTGAGAGAGTCACGTTTTGTTCAAATTGCAGTCTGCTTTGAGCATTTGCAGTAGGATTTGCTGAAGGTCCTGCAGATCTGTTTTAATTGCACTGAGCTTTCAGAGTAAAAGAGCTGAGCTTTTTTCAGAGTAAACCTTACGGGCTGGAAAGCACAAGTGAATATAYAGCAGAGGACTGGAGAATGACAGCCCCCCTGTCTGCATGTTTTTAAGGGTGAGCTTTTGTTGTTCTTTCCGCCCCTTGACTGATTTGTGTATACAGTGAAAGTGGAGGKCAGGGAATAACTGGGTGCTGGGAGTGGAAGTCTTTAAACATGTTTAGGACTGAGCAAGAACCAGGAAATAACAAATGATGGAATTAGCAAAAAGAGAGGATGGTTTGAGTGTGCGAGGCTGAAATATAGGGAGCCTGAATTTGTTTCCTTTCTTTGGCGCAGATTCCGTCTGTGAGCTTGGACAAATCACTTTGATATTTAAACACTTTCAAAACTCTGTCCTCAAGCCAGTTCCCCATCTGTAAAACTTGGGGGCTATAGCATTCAAATGTTTTGGTTAGGGGAATAATATATGCACTTAGATTGAAACACTCAGCAGTGTACTGGAGTAGAGTTCCTGAGAAAGAGCAGTATTCCACAGCAAAATAATCTCTTGTGGCAAGTAGCCGAATTCCCAGAACTGCAGTGTTTAAAACTAGACAGGTCAAAACAGTAGAAAACATACAGCAAACGATCTCGTTTAACAAAGCGGCGAGGTGTCGGCTGGCCTTTCCATCTCTTAGCACTGTAATTGAGAATTTTGCTGCTTGTAGGAACAGTAACTTTTTCTTTTCATCAACCCTCTGTTTTTTGGCTACACAAGAGAGCGCTTGTGTGAAAATCCCAGTACAAGGAGTCTCTGTCACGTACAAATAAGGATACTGTCAGCAGCAATAGCATATGCCTCTTCACACTGTCCTGCCAGTTGCTTGCACCCAAATCTGATGGGTCTGCTCCGCCAGTGAGACCTCACGTCAGCTTTGATTTTTGTTCACCCCTATTTGTAGCGGGGAGGCTGGCAAGCAGTGGTGGTGAGTTTGTATTGCAGATTGATACCATTAATTCATTGCAAACGGGTAGTACAAGTCTTAGGTTGGGAACTGGTATAAATTACTGCCAGTGATTCAGCCTGATGAGCAGCCTTCCAGCAGGAGCAGTGGGAGCAGGGCCCAGACTGCTTTTACAACAGGCGCTGTGAGATTATGTGACGATTTTTAAGGAACGGTGGAGGGATGACCCCGCTGATCCAAGAGCTTCCTTGCAGGTTTATAACTTAGGACTGCATTGGGTGAGCGCCTCACTGGCATGTCCCAGCCATGGTGGCATGGGCGCAAGCACTGGCACTCTGCGCTGCACCATGAGTCCGGCCTCACGTGGAGTCGATGAGGTGATGCCTGAGTTAGACCCCTCCATGGGTTACCTGAACATGGCTTGCAATCTGGAAAGTTGTTTCTCTGTCTGTGTGGCTCAGGTGACCAGCCCAAGTCACCTGAGMATTTCATCATTTGGATAAGCATCCAGGTTTCAGTGCTGACTGTTACCCTCTAAGAACCTGAAGGTACCCAGAGGTACCCAGAAGGTACCAAAGCAACTCATTTCACCTCTTCCTAGTGACTGAATTTCTCAGGTGCATTTTAAGGTGCAAGGCTCCTGCCTACCAGACATGTTAGTTGTTTTTATTGAAGACCCTGTTTCTTCCCCTCCTGCCCATATATATCACTTGTTCTGCTGACGGAGTTGCTTTAACCCCTCTGCTTGATTGAATGGAGCAGGCTAAGAGCCAACCGTTCCCTGCCAGGATTTCTTTGCTTAATGCTGAGATAAGTCTAAAATCCTAGGTACTTTTTTTCTGGTGGGTTTAAACATAAATCACTTTTCTTGACACCTTGCTTCAGTTCATGCCATGCTTTGTGTTAGATGCACTCCTCTGTGGGGAATTTAAGGAGGGTGTTTCAAAGGAACCAGATGTTTAATCGTTCTTGTGGAGCTGGYTGCCACACAGAAGCTAACTGGAAATTGTGAGGTGTTTTGCACTTGAAAAATCCTTTCCATTTTACCGTCTTTCTAAATCAAGCCATATAAGCTATGTGTTAGCTCAGCATCATATAAACTAGAGAAGGGACAGACTTGCTGTATTCAGTCACTCCAGTTACCCTTTTGCCAAGATAAGCCTTTTCCCTGCTAAATGTCCCCAAGATATTTATGAAGTCTGTAGAGAAAAATGGTCCCTTAAAACTAAAAAGTCCAAGGTTCAAGTGCTACAGACATCCTGTGTCGCACTGAGTAAGTTGCTTCCAGAATTTTAAAGGGGTTCAGCTGCAGAAATGAGGACAGGCACCTCTTAGGATTTTTAAGATGTTACACATCTGCATGTTTTTGGGGATCTCTCCCTGAAGCCATCTGCATTGTACAGCACTGAATGCCTGCTTGGTATTCGTCCTTCTCAGCCATCCCAAAGAGATAACAGCACAAGGCTGCCCCGCAAAGGTGCTGTGTCGACGAACGCGCTGAAGGCTGCGAAGCGCTCTGGATTGCRGTGCTGAGCCCCCTGTTACCGACTCAAGGGGAAAGTTATTCGCAAACGGCAGCATGGCAAAGCTGATCTCCGACCACTGTCTCAGCTGTCAGTAGAGAGGAGGAACTTACTTTACCCTGCTAGATCATCCTCTGAAATAACCCTTTCTGCTATTGCTAATAATTGCAATGGGCAAAAGTTAGTCTGTAGGAATACTTCCTCTGAATACTTCTGCATCTCCGCTTTTCCTTGCGATGTTATTGGTCAGTTGCCGGCTAATTTAGAGACATTTCTTTTAACCCACGCTCATCCGGCAGTCCTGTGGGCAGCATTCGTAGTGGCAGTGGCACAGATGCCAAGGTGGGAAAAGCTCTCAATTCCCCGGGTGTGTTCAGGGAAAGAGGATTTTTTCTTTCCCATTGGGCTCCGATTGTTTAAGTGGATGGTGGTGTCATCTTTTCAGAGAAAGAAGCAGCTCCAACTAGCCTGTGTTATGCCCCAGAGGTGGTCATGAATATCAGGARGTGGATGGAGTTGTTTATGAAGAACAGCCAGTCCGAAACATGAAAGACTAGCAAAAAATYTGTTAAAAATTTGACTTCATGCTCCTTTTGTTTCATTTTCTTCATCRGATGCACATCCACAGGTTAACCAGGATGCAGTTTGGATGAAAAGGGTGTGAAGGCAGGYGGATGTGTGTCTCCCGGATGCCTTTCAGGTCCCCAGCCTGAGAYGCAGCAAAGGGCCTTTATTTTCTGTGAATGCTGAGCCTTTTGTCCTCTGAACATCGGGTCCCTTTAAGATGCCTCAAATCTGGCACCCAAAACAGCAGTTTGCTCTGACTGTCTGGTGTATAGGACGATCTCTTTGCTACCCACCTCCTCCCCAGACTCTCCGATATTKCTCTAGCGCAGGTATCCCCCTTGCTTCTGTTTAGTTTCTAGCAGGGGCTATATTTCTTTTACTGCCTTCCCACCGACGGATAGTTGCCAATTCAGGTYTCACTAGAAACTGCCGTGCCAGCTCTTTGATATTCAGAAGCTGTGGGTTTTTATGGCTGTTTCCTGACCTAGCATGACTCTACTAATAATGCAAGAACTTCAGTACTGCTCTCTTGGCAGCCTAATATAGAAGGTTAGTCCGTAAATATAGCCACAGTTCTCTTTGCCTCAGCAAAGACAGTAAGTCAAACACAAGGTAAACAAGGTGCTTGGATCACTTCCCCACCAGCACTGTCTGTAGCTGCGCAGGGAGATTTAATGGGCGTGATTAAATCTCATGCTCCGGCTTGACAGCTGATTAGCTGCAGGGGGCAGGAAGGAATTTCCTTTCTGTTCCAGGGCTGCACACTCTCCAAGTCCTCCTTCATGCTCGTGCCAAGGATCTCAAAGTGCTCCACTTTTTTAATTATGCTTCATCACACCCCTGTGAAGAGTGGAGATGAGAGAGAGTCTGGTCTGCAGTGCAGCAGTGGGGAAACTGAGGCACTAGGAGGTGGTAACCTGCTCAGGAGGAGAGAGGCAGTTGCTGTTAGATCTGGGAAAAAAGAGAGCTGACCGCTCCAGCAATGCTGTCTCAGAGCTTTTGTATGTCTAGTGAATGCGTGCCTAGTTTTCAGCCGTCTGTATCTTTAATACAATAAATGTAATCTTTAATAGCTTTAATAGCTTTTATGTATTGTATGTTAGTGTACAGTCACTGGAGGGACAAACATCTTGCTCCTCTGGAAATTTTAATTTCTTTATTTTGTCTTTTGTTGCTCTATTCCTCTAATATCTAAGCAGAATGGCAGGTATATGTGGTTTCTCTGTATGGAAAAACACTTTGCTCTGAAATAGCCTCAGGTGTTGGCCACTGCAGAGGCAGAGAACTGGTTTAGCTCAGTAAATGACATGCTGCTTTGTCCCTAGAGGGCAAATTGGTGGATTTAATATGTGGATTCACCTTCAGTGGGTGTAAATTGAGGTAGCTGCACTGACTTTGATTGCATTACCATGATGTACAGCTGAAGAGCTGGCCGTGCAACATGAACTGGGAGAAAACAGTCTTCTTAAGGCATGCTTTGGTCCAAAGAAGAGACCATAGACGTACTGACACAGCTGTCATTGCAGCTCTTATAGACATATACTAACCTAACTCACCTGCATATTGCTAACACTGTTGCTGAAGAAACACGGAGAGTGGCAGGTATTAGCTGAGTCTTTACCCTTCTTTTTAGGATAGTAGGAATGGAGAACAGAACTTTCCTAGCTTAGCTAAAGCCTAAAGCCCACAGGGAGCAGTGTATTTAAGGTCTCTCAGGGTAGGGAGAGCCTACAGGCAGGATTTCTTCTGTGGTGGRTGATTGAAGCTTCATGTTTTATGTGAATAGCATCCTCTGGAGTTTGGTCTTGTAAATCCAGAGTGGATAGAAACATTTGACGTGCAACCTTGAGCCAGGAACCTGACAGCCGGAGAGAAGCAGGAATTCACTTCCCTCCTGTGGGGCTTCCTGCCCAGCCTGCCACCACGTTAGGAGCAGAGGTGTCTAGCTGAAGCACTCTGAAGCTGAGGGCTGATGCCAAAGACTGGCTTACTCGGCATTTCAGTGCCTGAGCTGGGTGTCTAAAATAAGCTGCCTTCATCTGACCCTTAGTCTAGTCTGAAAGCTTAATTATAAATAAACAATATCTTAATCACTTTATAGTTTCTAGCGTTCTCTCACTGCATCTCTCTGCGCTGGCATTTGCAGAGCATTCATCATAGTGGTAAATGAGTGTCTGTTTGGTCTGCAAATGGTATAATTAAGTATCAGCGGATCCCATAGCATAATGCGATAATTCTCATTCTGACCAGCTGAAATAACTCACTCTAACAACTGTGCTCTTCCTACTCCTCTCTTTCAGTTCCCAAGAAGCTTCTGCATGAAACCCAGCCAAGACCAACCAATTACCAAGGATTTCAGAAGCCACATTTTCCACTGCGGCCGAGGGCATTTGATCCCAATGTTATAGGGGACGGCGTGTTCCTTTCTGATGTCTCTCCTTCCAGTATAGGGCGTGCTCTCCCAGGTAGCTATGACTGTTGTGGTGGTGGCCCAAACCTAACTGTGATGTGGTAACCCTTCCCCTCTGTCTTCCCTTACAGAGGCTACATACTGGAATCCTTATTTGTGTTTCTATACTGTTCCCAAACCCCATCCATTTCACTGTCAGAAGCAGAGGTTTCAAGGCATGACCACCAGCTGACTAAAGTGAACCGTGAAACTTGCACTGGATTTTGTGAAATAGCAGTCACAGCCATGCATGTCAAAACTCGTCACAGAAATACTTTGCAGGCCCATCTAATACAGTGGCAAAGAAAAATGGGAGAGAGAGTAGGAGATCTGTATCATAGGGGACAGAGAAGTTTCCAACTGAGCTTTGAAATATGATGCTATTTCCATAAAATGCAAAGTCAAGAGATATGAATGAAGTCAAATCTTGCCTCTCTAGGGATAGGTGAGTAGGAGGAAGGGGTGGTAAATGATAATGAAAAGCACAGGTAAGCATGTATTGGGCTGGCTGGTGTGTTTTTGCATTGCTTTTCCCAACAGGCAGGAAGAGGGTACATGATATTACTCCCGAAATTCCTGTCCTGTGCTCCCAGAGATTCAACTCAAGGGAGGGGATGAGCAGAGCTAATTTGACTCTGTCTGCACCTTTGGCAAAGTTGACCTACAGCCTGGGAATCAATCCACAGATAATTGAGAGTCAGCAACGACAGATTTGTCTGTTTGGAAGCCTCACTGAAAAATTGTCAGGAAAAAGAATTTTGGGTCGACCTGAAATAAATTTTGTGATCCTGGAGATTCTTTTAAGCAAGATAAAAATACGGAACTCATTTTCATTAAGATTCATCTAAACATTTCACTTCTACAAATGACACCTTTTGTTTAGTTTTCACATTGTTTATCCATTCATTTTTAAAATATGCACCACTTTTCAAACAAAGATGTCATTTTGAAATTAAAAGCTAAAAAAAATTGTTGTGAAAATAGGAAAAGGAAATATTTGGACATTTCTGAAACCTCCCTTCCCTTTTGCTTCTTTTTTTAAAACTATCTGCTAGAGTCTGTCTGATTGCATGAATAATCTCTCTTACACTGATACTACATTGATAGAAAAACGTACTGCTAGCTGAAACAGTTTTGCTCAGCTTTGGTGTAAAGTCGCACAGAGACTGCTTGAGTGGCTGGGAACAGCTCAGAAAGGGTGGAGGTGGTGAAAAGAAAATCAATAGTAGGTGAGCTGATTAAGCAACTATAATGTCTTCAAAGTTAGCAAGGGCAAAAAGAGATGTCTTTTTATATGATCCTGGAATGAATGGCAGACCGGGGAACTGTATGGCACAGCAACACATGGTCCCTGTGATTTTATGTTTGTTTGTTTTTTCCCTCCTGCATAACTCCAGCCATTTTCTGCCTTCCCTGCCTGTGCTTGTACAATCCTACAGATTACAAAACCAGTTCTGTGGTTTTGTGGTGCTCTTTGCTGGATTATAGTGTATGCAGACAAGTATTCATTTAGAAACTTGTTTGATTACATCTGTCCTTTGGACAAGTCAGAGGAAAAAAAAAGAGATTCTTCTTACATCTCACATGAGAGAAGTTATGCCTTACTCTCTCTCCTGAAAGACACCATTATTGCACAGCATGGTTTGCATGGGATGGCCAAAACCCAGCAGAAGTGGCCTCCCTCTGAGCCTTTCCTTGCTGATCTAGCACATGCACATAGACATCACATAGATGTCTATGCGTGAGCAACTACATCAAGCTCTAAGTGTTTGCTACAGGGAAAGCTGAATGACCATTTAGGATCTGTCAACTGTGTTGACTAGGGCAGGATTCAGTTGCCTCATCTTAGATGCACAGTGCTACTCGAGTTGCTCTGAAGTATCCAAGACATCTGCAGGAGCCTGGCAGATATGAGTTAGGATCTCTGAAAGACATCACTCTTGGGATGGTAGAGGCCAGGTGGGAAACTGCAGAGCATTTCAAATGGCAATAGACACTCCTGTAGGCAGCTGAATTAAACTTCTGATATTTGCTGACTTTTATGAGAGCTTAGATGTGTACCTACCTACAGATACCAACATGCAGATACATTAATTTTGGAATCCCAACTCCAAAGTAAGGTCTAATTCATGTTGCCTGTAGTAACTGTGCAGACAACAATGTTTCACCTATGTTGCATGTTGGCTAGTGGTTTGGTGTCTAGAAGGACCTTCTCGGGACATGTCTGCAATGGCAGTGCTGTGTGGGGCCCAGCTGACTGGATGACTGAGCTAGCTCTGGCATTATGGTGCTGCGCTGGAGCTAACTGGCCCTGCTGTGAGGCCAGGCTTATTAAGCTGATTAAGAAGCTCCGTAAGTCTAATGTGATTATTCTACATTCAGTGCTCAGGATAGTGCCTCCTGATGGCCCGTACTGTGCCCCATGGGTGTAACAGCCCACTCTGAGCTGGCTTGGGGCTCATTATTGCACACCCATTGCATGGTGGAAGCCACCACAGTATTTGCAAAGTTTCACAGAAAGGCCTTTTTCTTCCCAAAATCATGCTTAAAACTTGCCTCTGCTGTGATTCCTGCAACTGGGCATTACTAGGTAAGTGGTGAGCTTTTACTGAACTCTCTTTGCTTCACTGTGCTGTTGACATACACTGCATCAGTCCATCTCCGTTTTTGTCACCCATTGCATCCTCTTCTCTGTTGCCTTTCCGAACAGCCCCTCAGTCTTGGACTGGGTGCGTAGGTGCTATTGACATAGCAATCCTGCTAATCTATAATGGAAGCTACCTTTGTGGCCAAATCTAGCCTATCAAGGCTCCTTTGATATTTAGGATTGTCAGTACAGAGTAAGCCCCTAGCCTTCATTTCCATCAATGGTCACAATG
Organism: Apteryx rowi; assembly: GCF_003343035.1. Lineage (NCBI taxonomy): Eukaryota > Metazoa > Chordata > Aves > Apterygiformes > Apterygidae > Apteryx > Apteryx rowi. Next base: position 328,240 of record NW_020449074.1, on the reverse strand, counting down.
GAAGCAAAATCCAAAATCCATRTGTAGGGATAGGAAAGGGGAGCTGAGACAAACCACTGACTGAGTCCTAAAAAGACTTTGCAAAGGAGCTTGGACTATATCTTAATGCCATCGCATAGAAGGTAGTAGCATAATTAGTAGCATGGGCAGCAAGGTAGGATTTAAACTGCAGAAGGATGGCCCACATGGTTCAGACTATACCAGGATCTTTTGGCTCAATGTAGATGTTCCCTGAGTGAAAGAAGTTACTTTGTTCTTAGCAAACAGCACTGTGCAAGTGCTCAGGCCTCAAAGGTGAGAATAACTGGTGTGATAAATCATAACCTTTTTGCTCTCGTTTGAGTTTTTTTATCTGATTGCACTGCCATTGCCATTTCAGAAGAGAGGAAATTAAATCACTGAAAATTTACAACTGCTCTAGCAAAGGTGAATAACAGAAAGGTTTGCATTGAGGGCAGTGGCCCAGTTTTTAGAAATGACAAACATTTGCTTCCATGGATTTCTTTGCAGGAACAGTGGTAGAAAAAAATCAAGCCCCTTGTACAGACGTGGATTTACTGGTTAGTGAGAATAAGGAGCAGATTAGAGGGCATGTAATGTTTCTAGTGCCTGCATATGAATTAAAAGTTTTTCCAAAGCCTTGCTATTGATTTCCTGCTGAATGTGCCTTTGCCCCTTTGTGCCCCAGTGCCTCCATTTGTAAAACTGATTTTCAGTGATCTCTGTGCTCCTGAACCTCTCAGATTCTTTAGATATTTTTCCCTTTTGGATGTGCCACCGAGGCATCCATGTCAGAAAACTTTGCTTGGGGGCCAGTTATTAACACCTTGGTAGCTTGTAATGTGTGGCTTTCCCAAGGCCACACAGCTATTCGGTGGCAGAGATATGACAGCACCCGCATTGCTTGGGGCTAATCTCTTGCAGTAACACCTGGGCATCCATCACCACCACGTCTCCTCTGAGGCAGATTAGGAGTTGGCATTGCTGCACACACATTCGTGCACTCAACCCCTCTCCATCCAGTATTACCTGTTCTCTTTGACACCCCTAAATGCCTGTTACTTGTTTCCCTGGGCTGAACCGCTTCCTGGCATGCATGGCGTGAAGCTGAACGTGACGGCTCGCTGTGCTGGGTTTGCGAGGAGCGCGGGCAGGTCGGCAGCCAGGGAGCACAGACATTCATGCCCTGTGACTGCTCCCAAGGTGCCTCTGCTTGCACAGCACTGATGGTATTGTATGAGATGGACCTGACAGTTTCCTGAATTTAATACTTGCAGATAAGTGGAAGCCAGGGGCAATTCTGTGATTTTTTTATGGTGCCTTGCTTGCTTTTTGGCCAGAACCAGATCCTGGGGAAGGAAGCCGGAAAACGTGTAATAGCTACAGTGAAACAATCACATGGATGATGGATCTGGATCCTGTGCACCAATTTTTGTGTGTGTTTAAAACAATTAGTGTTTTGTGACTAGTGGGGGTGTCTGCCAGCAGATCAAGGTGCAGGGAGTACTCAGCAGTGAGCTGATAAGGTCTGAAAGGGTCTCTTTGAGCCTCCTGGAATTAGCTGCCTTCTTAGCTCCAGTCTTCAACAAATAAAATCAAATCATTAACCCATGTTCGCTCACCTCTGCAAAGGGGAAATGATGTCTGGGTGAAACACAATGCGAGCAAGCTTCTGAAGGAAGTCATAAACTCAGATCCGCCCTTCCCTGAGAAGGCTGGAGAGAAAGCAGCTCTGTTTGCCAGGTGTGGATGGATCACTACAGAGTTAGTGTGACACCGGCAGAGGGTTGCCAATTCTATCTGTGTTTTCCGAGCTGGTGCGCTGAGTTATTACAAGCTTAGCTGAACTCACTGTTGATAAAAGCTCCTTTGATTTACATAAGAGAAAAGAAACCTGATTATATATTTGCCGTAATGTAGGTGGGTGTGTCTAAGTGGTGACATGAAAGAGCAGGAGACGGGGGGGAGAAGATGCTGTCTGRATACAAACACTGCATGTGTTCAGCTGAAGCTAACTGACAAGATTTAGTTGCCAAGGAGGGGAAATCTGGGTGGCTTTTTGCTGAGCAGATGCTGACCTTGTGGGGATAGGGCAGGACGGGGCTGGGGCACGTGCCTCGTTCCTCATTCCCTTTCTGTTCCAAAGCAGAGAAGAAGAAAGGGAGATCAGCCACCTTCTACCCTCTAGAAATCACCCCCTTCCTGCTTCCTGTGGATGAGACACAACCGCCAGCGTTCAACAGCAGCATGGAGCCCGTGGGTGTTAGCACGGAGATGGCACTGCTCAGCAACATCCTAGCAGCGTACTCCTTTATCACAGGTAGGTCTTGTGGCTGCAGTCTGCCTGGGCTCTCACCAGCTCTTTGTAGACCCTCAGTTGGGTCTACATTTCACAGTCACCTAGGGCTAAATCTGCCCCTGTGAACTGTTTATATTTTTCATTTGTCTCTCAGCAAGTTCTCCCTTGGAAGACCTGACCGGAGCAGCTCTAGCARATAGTATATAACAGAGTTTACTGTGCTCTGCTTTCCCCTGGACTTGCTCTTATATGAAGTTAAATACAATGTAATCTTATATGTGGTATTATTCCTAATGCTCCATTTTCCTGGAGATCAAAGACTGGCTTATTAGGGAGGCAAGCTTGTTGTCCTGTAATTTGGAAAATGAGCAGCATTACCCTGCTTAAGAGAACTTGGCTTATCTTCAGTAGAAGTGTGAAGATGAAGTAACTTGAGAGTCTGCCTAATTGTATATTTAAATCTTGTTTGGAGTAAGATTTCCCTGGATCACAGTTTATCTTTTACCCACATGTGTCTTTCAAGTAGCAGAGGAGCTGTCTTCTATTTAAATTTACTTTAAAAAGTTGCTCTTGACATAAAGGTTGTGCTCCTTATTCAGTGCTTGGGGTCAATGCCACTGGTAGCAAGAAGTCCAGCAGAGACAGATGACGTAGTGCAATAATTTCCCATCCTGCAATTGCATGAGGGACCTTGTCACCAGCAGGGATTGCCTACAGAATTGGAGGAACCTACCCAAAAGAAGGAGGAGCACAGGCTGAGTAGCAGCAGCTGTACTAATTCAGCGTATTTTAGGCCAATCTCTGCTGCTTTCCTGAGAAGGAGGGCCCTGGTTTCTGTGTAACTAGTCTCCAAAGACAGGACATGCTGTTTGTAGTCACTTTTTCTTATGGGATTGAAAGCTGTTCTTCATTTGTTTAAYGAAATATTTGTATGCACCTTGCCAGTAATATTAATGTCTTGCTCTTCCACTACCTGCTGCAAATAATTCTGTATACTGCTACAAGTCTGCTAGCACCATACTAATGCAATTAGGCAATTCTGTTGCATTAGGGTCTATGTAACTAAAACTCCTGTATTTGTGAGCCGCAGTTTTTTATGTCTTTGTGCCATTTGGTTTGCTTATTCATTAAATACTACTTATATCATTAAATACGCACTGCACTTTGGCAGTGGTCAGTAGTTAGTAAGGACATTCCCCTACATTTAGTGGAGGTTTCTTCTAAAAAAACCATGATGGTGAACCCAAGGTTCTGCCCCTTCACATGTCTAATGATGGCATCAGGACCTGGCTTTTCACGTCACCTTTAAGAAGCAGACAGCTTTAATGGAAGCAGTAATGTTCTTCACAAATGATGTCTGAGTAGGATATATTTTTGTTGCATGGACTTCTGGGAAAACAAACTTTAAATGAATCTTCTGTCACATTCTCCCCTCTCTTACCTGCAGCTGCTATTTCTGACATGAAAACGTCTTCATTCCCAAACGTACTATAAAATAAAATGCTGTTAACATTATTTTCCCCATCTGAACAGTACTAGGCAGCAGAAGGTTGCAGGAGTTACGGTAGGGGACAGCTGGGACTGAGATTCAGGACTGTTGACTGTGCCCCATGGACTTTTCTCTGTCTACCACAGTAGCACTCTTTGACCCTGTATTTGTTTTGTAGGGCACAAAGGCCTCGATTCATCCCCTTCACAAGGTGTCAATCTTGGCAGGATCCTCTAGATTTTACTGCAACACAAATAATAAATAATGACAGCTTTAACTGTCCTGTTGATGTGGGATTTGCTTGCCCTTTTCACAATGTGGTCTCCCTGTGATGTGTTCAGATCCTCTGGATGTCAAATAGGTAAAGCTCAGATATCACAACTTTAATTTCCAGTGATGAGTTCAGGAGCTTGTTGTTAATGTTTTCCAGTGCACTTAACCATGGCTTTTAGATGAATTTTAGTGTCAATGACATATATGTTAAGTTTGTTACTTTTTACAAAAATCGATGTCTGCCTCATGGATTGAAACAACAGATACCCTAAACCATCTTTATCTGCTATGTGTAATTTAGCCCTCTGCATTTAACAGAGAGGATGGATTTGACATGGTTTATTTTGTTATACATGAATGTGAAGTGGTTTTAGATGATGTGTTCAAAGACAAGCTGTGTCACAGGGCACAAATATCATTTGCATAAAACTAGAGCACTGCAAAGCTCTCACCCATCCTATTGCAGATTTTGAGCAACCAAACACTTGGAAATTTTTGCGCTTGTCTGAATTTGGGGGCCTGAAGGCAGCTTAAGCCACAGCAGCTGCTGATGTCCACAGTGGAGCTGTTATGGTGGCTCAGAAGAGGCAGGCTGTAGGGCAACCASGGAGGGCCGGTTCACACATCTTCTCACTGCTCCTGACCACAGCCTCTGCGCCAAAGGGAAACATTAGTGCAAGAACTCCTGTGTTTCATGGCACCAAAAAGTCCCTGAGGTAAAAGTTGGATACTGAAACTACTGTATTCAGGATTTCCCTGTGCTGAGGAGTTGGCTCAAAACAGGAGTTTGCAAGAGAAAATTGTAAGCAGGCAGGGGCAATATATAAAGATATATTTTTCTKTTGGGGCAGAGAGTAGTGTATACCCTCAGATCCACTGCAGGAAAAGGAAGTTACAGGCACTTGGTATTTCATGGGTCAAGTGCATGCYTGAAATGACGATCTGCTCTACTCCTTTTTCTGTCTCCAGACAGTGGGGTGTCTCTTAGTCTAGGGAGAACATCCAGAAGTCAGTGGGTCCCCTCTCACTGTTGTGAGTGTTTACTGTACAAAACAACAGGTCTGGGTGGGCAGCAGAAAATGAGGAGCCTTCAGGCACCTGTCCCTTGCACTGTTGGCACATGTAGGGTCTTACAGCGCACAGAGTGGAGAAGTATCTACATTAGAGAGAGGCTCTGTGCTTGTTTCCACCATCTTTTTGGCTGAAGTCCCCATGTAAAAGTTGGGAATGTTTCTATTGACAACCAAGGAGTGAAAAATCACAGCATAGCAGGAAGCAAAGCCTCTTTGCAGAAGTGCTGGTTTTCACCATCAAATTTGTTAGCAGTTGATGTTATGGTTAGGAGTATCAAAGCCAGCTAGGTGTTAGTCTCATCCCAGCTTTCAGAACCTTGAAAACAACATTTATTCAGAAATAGGGAGAAAGAGTGAGCAATGTCAATGAGGAATGAATTTTTCAGGTGAGGGGACCAAACAAAGAAGTCTGATTTAGGGCTTAGTCCTGCAAAGGACTCAGGGATGCCCTTAATTTGAAAGTTATTGTCTTTATACAATTAGGTTTTTAATTATATGCAATCTTTGCCTGTAAACCTCAGACCTGTTTTTTGCTATGGACCTGATCCAAAGCCCATCTGATGGTTTGGAAAGTCTTTGCTGATCTCAGTGACAGCTGGAACTGTCTTTGCAGTCACAGTGTACCAGCAAGACCAAACTGTGCATCGTGTTTGTATCAATATTAAGTGGCCAAGTCATATCAGAGCACTTCTAATGCCTTCCTTTGGAAAGAGGACTTACTCCAGTTTTGTTATTGCATTCATGCTGAAATAGTTGGAGGAAAACCTCCACAAATCCCTGTTCTCCTCCCATAAGCAAAGCWATGCTGCCAAGCTATTAACAAGGGTCTTCCAAAAAACAACCCAGGGGACATCATTCCAATTTTCAGACTGCTTGGTCTGAGCCTTATTAATAAGGGGCTCCTGGAGAGCTTCCTCTGTTCTACCAGGGGATTTCAGCAGCCTGTGGGGCTAACTGTAAATTCTCTAGAAGATATTGCTCCTACTGTTTGTCTGGCTATGCTTAATGCTGAACCTTTTACTAGGGCCTTCGGAAATTCCCCTCCCCACTGAGGTTTCTGACTGTATGAAGCCATCACAGGAAGCCAGCCTCGTTACTGCCCAGATTGGKTTTTATTTATTGAAACAATTTATTATAATAGCAATAACAACCTTGGCCTAGGGCATTTCCTGGGGAATTAATGGCAGTCTGGGCTGATGCTCCCAGCAGATTGTTAGCCCTCAGGAAACAGTCTCCGTAATTGCTGCTGGTTTGGTTGGAAAAACAAAATAAAATGTGTTTCTAATTTTTGACCAGTTTGAATGCCTAGAAAGTGGTGGCTTTTGTATAAAGGGTTATAAAGAGCATATATCTTTTGTGTTCATGGATTAAAAGCAGGCTTGAATCAGTGACATTTTCATCAATGCTTTCAGTCCAGAAAGAGAAATAACAAGAAGGGGAAAGGTAACCCCAGCTAAAGAGATTGACAGCAGCTTGATTCTGCTAAAAGTTTAGGAGGAAAACACAGCTATGAGCTGTCATCCACAGCAGTGGAAAAAAAGCTATACTGGTCAAAATCTATGTGTTAAAGGGTGTAATAGTGTACACACACACACACACGTATGCATATCAAAACAATGTTAAGTCCTGCTGCTGATATACATACCCCTTTAAAGAGTATTTTCCAATATAGCAAGTGTTTTGGTGCTTCAGTGTCTTGATGATGAGTCTGAAACACCATCAAGTTTTTGGAAGATGCTGAACATTTGTTTTCTAAAGAAAAGGCATCTTTTTTGGTCTTTGCAAGTAGGACAAGTGGTGGGGGAGTCTCAAAACCACTAATCAGGTGTCAAAACCCCAAATCCRGGCTATTGCTGACTTGGCTACTTGGAGTGAGAAAAAGCAGAGCCCCTGATTTTTAGCTTAAGTTGCTCTTTCGGCTGCGCAAAGAGAGATGTTGCTGTGTGAGTAGATTGTATGTATGATAAATGCCAAGACTGCAGTTGAACATAGGGTTACAGCTCAGTGAAGAAGTCCAGGCAGTGCCTCAGATGTTGACAGAGTAGCTGTAGGAGCTCATAAATGCCAGTGGAGCCCAAAGATTCAATTACAGCCATCTCACTGAATGAAGGACTATGGATACAGGCACAAGCTGGGTATGAAAAATGGTTGCTTAACTRGCAATTGAGCTGCAGCTTGCTCATGAGCTGTATACAGTGGCAGGGAAAAAGGAATGTGGAGGAGAGAAGAAAAGGAAGACATGGACGAAAATGGGGGARGAGAAACCACATGTGCCTGTGTCTCAGGCTCCAGTCTGTGTTTTTTTATGAGTTGCTTTAAAAGAGTGAGCAGTGGAACTAACGCAAGCAAATCAAGCCCATGTGTGTGCAGGAATGTGGCGCTCAGAAAAGTGTGCCCGGCATCCTGTCAGCCAGGCAGAGAGGAGGCAGACTGGACTGAGCGTCTTCCACGGCAAATAGACCAGTCCTGCTCATTTGTTCTTCCCATTTTGGGTGTCCTTGGAGCCTTTCTTGTGCCAATTTGTAAAGAAAACTCTGCATTAGTGTCTTGGTTTATATTGCACCTGGAGGTAAAAACAGTATCAGAGATGATTCCAGTTTTCCTGGGGTTTCTGAATCTCTGGAATTGAGGTCACTACTTTACACAGTAGCAGAGACAGCGTCTTTGCTATTGCATAGGCAGAGCTGCAGTTTTAAAGAAAGTTCTGTGCCTTGAATTCAGCATTACCATTAATTTCACTGGAGCCAGGATTTCACTCAGCCAGACTTCTACAAGAGCTACTGGTGCATCCTTCATGCCCGTTCTCATTCCTTCTCTTCTCCTTTACCTTTGGCTTTTTGCTGACTCTTTCTGGTCAAAATATCATAGCTTAAAACCTCTGGCCTTGGCCTCACTTCCCTTTCCAACTACTGCTGCATTTCTTTCCTCTCTTTTTACGGACTTGTTGAACACATCAGTTGCAGTTCTTTCCTCCCTCTTTGTTGTAGTCCCTCTTCAGGCTGTTTTTTTCTCGTGCCCTCTGCTCTAACCACTTAAGCTACAGTCTCATGTTTTATTAGCTGGATTTCAGACTTGCACAACACCTTCCTTGCGCTTGGCCTGTCAGTCACCTTTTAGATCCCTTTGGTTAGAGAGAATGTGCAGAGTAAAAAGGAACTGCCTGTAACTGTGCCATGAGCTTCTCCAGGCAATGACCTTCACAGAGCCTTGAACCATGCACAAAACAGTGTTTGGGTTCTGACCACAGAATCGTAGAATAATTTAGGCTTGAAGGGGCCTCTGAGGTCACCTGGTCCAGCTCTCTACTCAGAACATGGCTAACTTCAAATTTAAAGGCAAGTTTTAAGTTAGAGCAGGTTGCTTAATTTCATGTCCTGTTGAGTTTTGAAAATATTCAGATAATTTCCGGTTTGTCTTCTGCAAACTTTCCCTTAAGGAAACCAGCCAGAGAAGGCAATTTCTAAAAACACAGTGGAGAAAGTGAAGGTAGAGTGGAGTTGTTTAGTCACAGAGATCTTTCTCAGCTAGTTCTCAGCTGGTGGGAACTATTACAGGTCCATCACCAAGTTCAAAGGTGCTGGACACATCTGAGGAACCAGCTCTATCCTTGAGTTCCTTTCAGGACTTCCACCAGACACAGTGGAGTACAGAGGGCCTTGGCACTTCTGCTTGATTCATCTTCTCCCTTTCAGTGTAGCTATAACTCTGGAATGTGCTGGGATGATTCAGCCCAGGGAAACTGCAGTAACGTTTATCATAATTATGCTTCTAAGAAGCCCAATGAATCAAAAAAAAAAAGTAGTAAATAAACAAGATGACCTAGTTTAAAAGGCATTGTGGATCCTTTGGAGTCTTGTTGTATCACCTCTGAAATGTTGTTATGCAGGATCCATCCTGTTAGTGTACTAACTCCAACTATGCTTGCGTAGCACAGGTATACGCTATGGTGGTCTGGGCAGAAAGCCAGCACACTTGCCTTAGATAAGCAAATCAAACCTATGAATAAATAATATGCAATTTTCCATGCTGCAAGGCTTGCCATTTCAGCTTGGCGACAGCTCAGAGAGTATATAAAGCTTTATAATCATCTTTATTCCTCGTACAATGATAATGGATGTGGCAGAAAGGTGCACTTAGCTGTTGCTGAGTATACAGCATCCACATCTCAATCCCACTCGCACCGCCACTGAAATCGGTATTTAATTCTGTGGGCTGCTCCTTTCGATTCCAGACAACTCTAAGATGTAACTGTTGCTAGCCCACACTCTGCATGCGGTAAACGACTTGGCAGCAAATCCACCCTCTAAATTCCCCTTCCTGATTTCCYCGGGGAGAGCAACGGAAGGCTTGGGAGCATAAGGAACCATCARGAACTCTGCCTCTCCAGAGACCATTGCAGGTACTTGCACAGGGAACCTGTGTGTGCTTTAAGGAATTTTCGTCTCTGATAATCATTTTCTTTCCCCTTCCAGAAAACCCAGAGCGGGCTGCTCTGTATTTTGTCTCTGGGGTGTGCATTGGACTCGTCTTGACCCTGCTCGCCTTGGTGCTAAGGGTGTCTTGCCGAACTGACTGCAAACGCTCATCCGCGAAAAAGCCTCCACGGGAGCGGGACAGCGACAGCGACAGCAGCGACAGTGATGACGATTCAGACACCACTTCGGACCTGTCGGCCCGCAGGCACCGCAGGTTCGAGAGGACTTTGAACATGAACGTCTTCACTTCAGCGGAGGAGCTGGAGCGAGCTCAGCGGCTGGAGGAGCGGGAGCGCATCATCCGGGAGATCTGGATGAACGGCCAGCCCGACATCCCAGGGACCAGGAGCCTGAACCGTTACTACTAAGCGATGGGGAATCCCCACAGTCCAGCTCTGCAGCCTGGGGCTCCTCCACGTGTGATAAAGAGCAGCGGGAGGAAAGGAGTATTACGTGGGTGTCTCCCCTTTTCCTTTCAGGAGTGCTACGTGGTGCGGTGTGGATGGACAGCAATAAAGCTTTCCCCGTCTCCTTTTCCCTGACATATTGCTATTGCTCCTCTTCATAGAGACTCTGGTTACAACAGAGGTGGTTGCCAACTTCATTTCTTACTAGTAGGCAGGAAGCTGACAATTAACGTCCTCCCATGTGGGGCTTTGAGTTTGGTGTGCTGCGGTACAATTGCTCCTCTCTTTGTTGGGGAGAGAAGTCATCCAGGTTTCGGTTTTGATTTTGGATTTTTTGGTTTCCCTTTCCTGAGGATTTTGGGATAATTGTGAACAAAACTGCAGTTCTGGAAAATGATTTGGCAAGGGAGGGGGAGGTACATCCTGACCAACTGTCTTGTGACTTCAGAAGCCATGAGATTAACCTAATTAAAACCCAACGGCAAATATGACTTGTTAAGAACCGGGGAACGGGGTGGGGGGAGGGGGGATTCTTCCATCGTGAAATCATCTCGGTGCTTGGATGTTTGCCATAGTGTATACAGTTATTTATGGCTGTCTTTTCATCTTCCTTTTCAATGGGAGCATTTTTTTTACTGACACCTCAGGGATAAAATCCTATTATTTTTCTGAGTCCGTTCTCCCTGCTGGCCCCTGTCAAACAACCCACCTCCAACAGTGAAATTATGGTAATATAAGAGATGTGTCAGTGATTGGTGAGATGTTAACAACCTCAAAGAGGTTGAAAAGGGTTTTCTTTTTGTGTGTTTTGTTTTAAATATATATATATATATATATTTGAAGATGCTGCACAGGAATGTGCCTTATTCTTTTTTTGTTGTTAAACTACAGTTTTCCTATGAATAGCAATGCACAATGTTTTATATATTTTATTAAAAAATAATAAAAAAAAGGTTTACGTTTACCAGAGGAAAATGGAGACAAAAGAAGCCACATATGACAGCAGAATGGGAAATAAATGCTAAATAAACTCTGGTTGCTTCTACACACTTGAATTTGCATCCTCACTTTTGACATAGGTGTTGCTTGAGGGAAATGTGTTGGCACAGTAAGGCACCTCTGCAGGCAATCAGGGCTGACATCCTCTCCAGGCAGGAGCCTGGAGACACTTTTTCCTTTGGCCTCAGCCTGTCAGTCTGCTTCTGTGATGCATGTGGGCAGAAGCAGCTGAGGGATGAACTGGTTCTCAAAGGCCCATCCCAAAGGCTACCCGTGTCAAGGGAAAGAGCCCCAGTGATTTCACGATGCTTTGAGTCTGTCTGTGCCAGTCCCAAATCATAGCAGGACAAGAAGCAAATGCTAAATGAACCAAAATAGCACTTGGAAAAAAAAGGTAAAACATGTTTTAGTGCTCCTCCAGCTGCCCTGCGGAGTGTTCGATGGGCTATTGGCATCCTGCTTATCATCTAGCTGTTGAAGTTGTGACTTGAGTCACAGCACTTCAGGCATTAAACTTGGTGTTCCTGAGGTCTGCGCCGCACTGCTCTGGGGTGGCAGGGGGGTTGAAGCAGGGCTCTGGGATGTGCTCCTCCCTCGCTTAGGCATACTTGTTTCTTAAGTTTTGCCAAGTGCTGACAAAGCAAGTACTGACTGAAAGCTCTGACTGCCCAGAGCTTTCCCCTAGCCTCGCTGAGAGACGAAGACAGACGGACTTGCTTGCAACACGGCTGGGTCCATTAGGACACAGCTAGCATCCCCGGGGAAGAACATGGATTCGTCTGCCATGCCGGATAGCTGCGTGGCAGGACAGCACCAACCCAGCCTTCCTGGCAGGCTTTGGGGTGGCCRGGGGGTTGAAGCATTCCACAGTTTTCGTTCTCTGGCCAAGGAAAGTTGCATTTGAAGAGCCCATAGCTGCCTTCTCCTSGTACTTGCAGGGTGGGAGCAAAACTGAGCAACGGGTAATGCTGGTAACGTCCGAGATCAGGCCAGCCAGTGAGAGGTGGCTTCGTCTGGGAAGGCAACGCTAACACTGCAGAGCATTTCCTGTTCCTGAGCCAGCACAGCTTCAAATGCGAAGGCTCAGTATTGACCTGGGATGGATTTTATGGCTGATGTTTAGTAATAAAGCAGAAGGCAGGTCCTGAATCCCAGATGAGCCACCAGGTTGCTGTGCTTTAGCGGAAGTGTCGAGCGCACTGTGCAGAGGATGTAGAGGAGCAGAGTGACAAGATGACATCAGCGGGGTCAGTTTTGTTAGCCATGTGTTTTCCCCTATAACAAGATACTTTCCCTCAACYTTGGTCATTAAGGGACAGCAAATTTTCAGATCTGGAGTGCTGTGTCCTCAGAGATATGTTGCAAAACTGATTTAAAAATGCTATAAATGAATGAATTTATGTATATGATTTTCCCAAATGAATATTTTTGACCAGAGGAAAGAACAAGCGGGCTAAGTCTGAGTGTACTTCATATACAACCCAGGGACTGAAATACCTGCTTCGAGTGTAAATCACAGCTGAGTCCATGTTACGAACTGATGGACAATCCTCCCTTAGCATTGCTAGCATTGCTGTAAATCTCCCAGCTGAAGCCTGCAAGACAAAAGAGCAGGTTGTGCACGTCTCTTTACAAAGCTGAGCAGACAAGCCCAGCTCAGCCTTGCCCTAGGTGACAGGGTGTAATAGAAGTAAACAGTTTTCACAGCACATGCTGTACTTTCATGTACCTTCTAGCTCCTTTCGTCTCAGGGCCATGCATTTCTAAAAGGCTTTCACTAAAAAAAAAGAAAAATACAATCCTTTCAGCTACCATAAGTAAAAGACTTTAAGTCATTCTATAACTATGTCTGGATTTGTCCCAAAACTGCTGAATAGTTTTTTTGGGGGAAACAGTCAAGATTCACAGGGCAGGAATCAGTGGTTTGCCTTTAACTCTAAAAACTGACAGAGCTAAAACACTCATCCAGAATACAGAAGAGTCAGATTCATGGTGGGAGGGGGTCAAATCCATATTTCTTAGTCTGCAGAAGAATAGCTTAAGGACACAGAGCTTTAGATTTGGCTGCTCTCAATCTTCTGTGTTGCACTATCTCGCACGTAACATTTAAACACTTTCATGGCTAGAGATCAGAGAACGGAGACTACTTCTCTACCAGGCTACTGTGAATCCCTCTTGTAGGAGGTTGTGCCTAGCTCTGCTCTCTGCTTCCATGTTTATTTAATTTTGTACATCAGAGTTGAATATTGTCATCAGGATAACACTTGCCAAATTCCCCAAGACAGAGAAAGGAGTTGAAATCAACTTTTCCAATTTCACAAATTAATTTCCCAATCACTGACCTTTTGGATTAAAAGATGCTGAGTTCATTTTCTGTGGAGAATCTATTCTTTGTGCCTCAGTTTGCCTTTATAAAATGGGGATAAGAGAGCAATTCTGGATTCTGAGCTGCTTGGACAGCTGGTAATAAGGGGAACCATGTGGTATTGTATTTAAAGGAGATGGTGCTGTAGTTACTGTGTACAGTATTTTGGGCTGCAGGCCTGTGTCAGGTGAATCTCAGGAAGGGAAACGGCTGTGCTACATACCTGGACACTTTCAACCTTCTGCAAAGTACAGGACGCTTGGATTAATAACAACAGAGTCATTAAATTACAGATGCATAACTTGTATCATGGTAGTTTTGTAAATGACAACGACGGGTTGGACAATCAAGGCTCCTACTCCTGGGAGAACCTAAACACCTGGAAACGATGGGTCAGACTTTTGAGGTGTTGACCCACGTTCATTACCGTTCTGCGGCAGATTGGGCTGGTTACAGAATATAACAGAAGAGACTGCAGAAAGGTAGCTTGCTACCGTTGTTAGGTACATGCTATGCTTACTTACTCACTTCCCATTGCCCTTGACTTCTCAGGGCCATTTTCACCTCCCGCTATCATCCAGTCTATTGCCGCTGACCTCTGATGTGGACCTGTGTTCAATGGACCCTGAAAATCTTGGTAATACGGCGTTTGCTGCCTTTCYCATGTCCACCCTGGTGTTCATATCCTCAAAGGATTCCAGCGAGTTAATGAGCCATGCCTTTCCCTTCCAGAAACCACAGTGCCACTACTTAACCCCTTGCCTGCCGTCTTGCTCAGCACCCCGGGGGCTGCACAAATAAAGCAAGTTCACTTAGCCATTGTACTGCCAGAATGTAAAGCATATGCTCATGGTGCCGTGGGGGTCTGAATTTCCTCTTTTGCCGCATGGACTCTCTTGAGTTTCCTGAGGCATCGCAAGCAATTAATCATCTTAGACTGGCCCAGAAATCCTTCTGCTCACAGTCATTACTGAGGTCTCCATCATAGTGACATTTTAATAATCTKTTCTGAGTTTCTAGTGTCCTTAGATACCCGGAAAAAAAGTAATCTCAAGGTATTGTTTGCCTTTCCTTGACCACTCTTTTTAGAATTGGCACAGCTTGTCTCCTCACACACTTTCCTCCCCTTTGTATATTAGTTTATTTTTGTGATTTTTTCCAAAGGACTGTCACAGTTAAGCGTAATTCACCCAAAAAGGCAGTAATGGCTTTGGTTCATTACACTACAGCTCATCTTTATATTGCAATAAATGTGCACTTGCTGCATCCTGGTCTGAAGGTGTTCACTTGCTTGGAGTGGATGTGGTGGTTTAGTATAATTTAACCAAATCAGATGATTTGGGGGCTTCAGATCACTCACCTTCTGAACAGACCTGCTCCAGCAACATCAGCRTAATGGTCACAGCTTGGAGCATTGCATCAGGGAGCCCTTCCTCCCTCAATTACAGTATGTACTGGCTGAACTCTGGTCACCTGGAAGCTGTTCAGAGGTGTATGTGTGGTGTATGCTCTGGGAAGTGCATTCTGGTGGATGCTTGTCTGTATCATGAAAGCCTAATGGTTTCCTTGTGGGCATCTCCAGAAGAAAACTGAAGGAATGAAAGGGAAGCAGCCTGACTTTGTCCTTCTCAATGCTAAAAGAGTGCTGCTGGCCCAAGGTTTCCCTTGGTGTGGTGAGATACAGGATGCGTTTCTGGGACGAATGACTGGAAGCATGACCAACATTACTCCAGAGGCAGGTCTGATGGACACCACCACCTGACTCTCTTTCCCCTGCATCTGCACTCTGGTGCACAGCTCAGGAAGGTCCTCAGCAGGAAAGGAGGTGCTGGACCAATGTGCTGCACTCTGAACCTCTGAGCAGAGTCCTTGGGCAAGTTTGGGAAGGAGGAGAGGGCAGTCATGCTGCCAGGGCTGTCCTCACCAGGCCAGGTTTTCTGGTGCCGCAGCTCCAGAAGAACCAGGGGAATGGAGCTGCACTTTRCTAGCCAGAGGCAATCTGATGTAGTGCAGGGACACTGTAGTCATGACCATGAGCATGACCAGGCACCTATGATCTCCATCACTATTATTACAACCAGTTAAAAATAGCAAGGATTGCTGGCCTGCTTTTTTAGGACCAGTCTCTGAGAGGTAATCTGATTTTTCAGCACTGGAGAAATCACTGATTTTGGGTCTGGGAGGATATTGGTGGTAAGTTGCCCATCTACATGCATGCATCAGCACCAGCTTCACAGTGCACAGAGCAAGTCAGGGTGCTCAGCGCCAGTGGTTTCTGGATGAGGGGCAACTTGACCTCAGGCAGACTCTAATCAGAGACCGGTGGAGAGAATAAACCCTCCTGGCACTAACGCAACTCTCTACACAGGTCCTGTGGCCCAGCGAGAACAGCACAGGCATTTCTTCCTACATGAGCATCTTGCTCAGTGCGAATGTCTCCCATGCCTAAAAGAGAAACTCAGTGCTAGAGATGGACATAACAACATCTGCAGCAGGAAAACRCACTCACTCACACACTTGCAAACCCATTTGCTTCTTAACCACACAGCGCTGTTAGCATGAACCAGAAAATATTTCAAAATATGCTCATATTTTGATGGACAGCAAAGTTCAACCCAAGAAAAGCCACCACCTGATTTTTTTGTTTTGTTTTGCCTGCTTTCTCTCTTTCCCTGTCATCCAAATGGTATAAATAATAAATTGGTGAAATTAAAGACTAAACCCCCTTCCCAAGACCTAAGCAAAACCAAGCACATTTCATTTTTTTTTTCTGTTACACAATGAACTCTTCTAAACTGAAGTGCATTGCAGAATCATTCTGTTGGGCAAATTTTTTTTTTTAAAGTTAATTAAAAAAGTGAGTTCCCTAAAGAAGCTGCTGTGTTTTCTTGTCTGCTGTCCTTCTAGACAGCCATCTAATGAATGGAAGGGGCTTGATATTGTGCTAATGCCCAATCCCCAGGAGTGTCATCATTCTTTGGTGGCATTTTTCTGTGATATGGACCAATCCCTCCTACATCACTCCCTTGCTGAGTAACCTCTTACTGTTCTCCTCCCATCCCCCGCAAAATGCCCGACTAGAGCTAGGATTGTAAATTGTGRCAGGCCACATCCCTGCGGGTGAACTCTCCTCCGTCTCTCCTTCTCCTAGCTGGTGGGGACCTGTGCTGTCCTTTTTCCATTTACTGCTGAGAAAAGGCACATTTTTCACGGCAGCAGAATGGGTCTTGGCTTTCATTAGTTCATCTGTCATTTTTCCTGTCAGAGAACAAATGGGGAAAAATCAAAACCTGGCTTTGGATTTCTTTTTTTTTCCTGTTAAAGGACATTGTTTTGAACAAAGCTGGGTGACTGCTAAGCAAAGCAAATCCTCATGTTGTGGCTGAGTTTGGACAGGGCAAACTCAGTTTTGAGGGGAACCTATTTCTGCCAAGTCTTTGCATTCTTTGCCAAATGCAAACATTACCACTTTGGCACCTCCTGAGAGCTTCAATCATTCTCCTGCCTAATAAGCTTTTGTTTTTGGAGCAAGCATTTTCTGAGGACAAACAGTGATGATTGATGGGAACAAAGTCAAATTGCTTTCTTTGAGCTATGAGAAAACACCTTTCCCTTTCTATTATGACTTCAGGAAGAAATATAAGCTATAATGATATGATGGAAAGTGGCATTAAAAAAAACCCTGAAACAAGACATCTAAATGAAAAGGCACCTTTCTTTASAGCTCCTGGCGGGGCCCTGACTTGGCTTGTTTATTTTCTGGTTATGTCTGGAGTCTGATGTTACTCTGTATCATGAGTGAAATACAAGCTCCCTGCAGCACTTTTCTGTGGATGTGGTGCCATGCTGGAAAAACATCCTCTGGCTTTTAAAAAGCCGGTAATTTGTGCATTCCATTTCTTGCAAAGGTCTTTAAAACATCCTTTTATGTGGAATGATCCTCGCCTCACTCTTGGGGTAAGGGGACTTTTGTTTAAATGAATGAATTGTACAGAAGGGACAGAAGTAGTTCTCCTTTCTCCAGCTCCTGCGTTTTTGGAGTCTCGAGACCACCCAGTAGCAGAGGAGCTCAGAGGCATCCAGTGCTTTTCCTAAATTGTTCTTTGTATGAATTGCTTTCCTTTCTGGAAATTACACTGTACTACTCAAAAGTAACAGGCCCAGTGAGGTGTGGGGTTGGTGTTTCAGCCCATAGCTGTCCTACGTGTCCGAGTCCCAGAATGATTAGAGCACCAGCAAAGCATCTGTATCTTTCTGGCATCTTTTAAAAGGACAATTTCAGATGAAAAGTTCAAGAAGGCTCGAGCAAACTAAAGTAACTCAGAACTGGTGACTTTTTCCTGGAACTAGAAGTGAATGGGCAATGATCAACCTCACCTCCAAGAACTGACACCCCCCCCAAAAAAAAAAAAAAAAAATCAAAACAGTTGCTAATGATACTGCCCAGAGAATAAGGAGCTCATGTGTTTTGGTGCTCACCAGACAGCAATTCCAAAGGCTGTGTTTTCTGGGAAGGAAGGTTGAATGCTGCCTGCCAAGTCCCTGGAAGGTGCCACACACGATCCCGGCATGCTTTTTGTGACTCTCTGCTGATGCTTCCTCTGCTACAGCARCATCTCAGAAGGCTTTGCCTGCTGTCAGGGTTTACAGTACCAGTGATGGTATGGTCCTTATCCAGATTGCCCTGTGGCCCATGGGGAGGGAAAACACCACCAGCACAGGAAGGGACGAGGCAGATGGAGCTCAGCCTGTTTGCAGCTGGGGGGACCGTTGCTGGCCATCACTCCCAGCTGACCCAGTGTTTCTCCAAGGTGTCTTCTCCTCGCTGTGCTTACTGCACGAGCTGCCTTGAGCCATACCCAGGCACTGGGAAGGAGCGCTGGGGCTCCCGGGCTGAGAGCCAGCCACCGCGTCCCTGCTTAATCCAGGACAGCAGCATGGCTTCTGCGTCCTGTGACCTGCTGCAAAGGGAGGAAAAGCTGTTGTCTGCTCACCGAGGGCCGACTGACGCGAGGAGGCAGGCAACAGCATGGGATCTTGGGGAGCTGTAAAAGGGTGTGTGATGTGTGGTCCCATACTGGGGAGAGGAGAGCAGAGCAGAGCAGAGGTGTCAAGGACACCTTGGGGGCTGGGAAACAGAGACCCTTGACTCCGGCCATGGCCCCCCACCTTGCTCCCTGGGTCCCCCTCTCCCCAACCCCAAGGCCTTCCAAAATCCCTCCCAGCTGTAATCCTTCTGGAGGCAGGTCTGCCTGTGTAGACGTGAGGAGCCAGGTCATGACACACTCTCCAGGAGGCTACACGGTCCTTTTGGATGAGAGCCTGATGCAGTTTTAGTGCATGACCCAGTTCCAGCACTGAAAACATTTTCTGGTGAGGAATAGATCYTCTCTATCTTCCACAAAAGAAATATTTAATTTCTTCTCCTAAACAGCTTAGTATGGCTGGTGCTGTACAGCCAATTCAGTTCACTGGCGGGATGTGATATAGCGCAGACATATTTATACATTGGCAAATAAAATATACTCAGATTTCCAGGGTGGAAAAGTGCCATTTAAATATGAGTTAATTATATTTACTTCCTTATCGTAAAGTGCCATTCAAAAGCAAAAGCAGCAGTGACAGCAGTCAATGTTTATGTCTCATACACCCACACAGACTCCTTCCAGGGAAAGGAAGGAGTAAATAATTTTTGAATGTGTCATTTTGATTTGGACCACTTCTATTTTATATCAGGTTATTAAAGTATCAGAAAAAAGCATATTTTTGACTAGTAATCTGAAATGTTTCAATTAAAAATTACCTAATGGGGATGAGTTGAGAAACCCCATTGCAACTGACCCTTTTCCACAAATTTGCCTTTTTCTTTTTTTTAAACAAAGAAATGTTTTGCTGAAAGCTTCTCAGCTACTTCTACTAAAAGAGCCAGTGAAGCTAAAGCTAAAGTCAGGCTAGACATAAAACAGACTTTTCTAATAACAGCAGTAATTTGCGATTGGAAAAAATTAGCAAGTGGTGGTTTGTACGTGACTGGGAAAATTTTTAATCGGGACAGGGGGTTTCTAAATGACATACAGCATTCTGAATCAAATGGAAATTTAGGGAGGGCCTTGACATCTGTGAGACAGGATGTAATATTAGATGATCAGAGTGGCTCCTGCCAACCTATGGCAGAGACCTGCTTCCGCAGGCGATGCACGGCCTTCAGCTAAATGCAGGGGTATGTTATGGCCCACAAAATAGCAGTAGAGCTACCTAGTGGTAACACAGCGGTATTCAACACCATCTTCTGCTTAGYGATCCTCCCATGTGGAGACATTTTGGCCCCAAGCGGTAGCTGGCCCAATTAAGGGAAAAGGACTTATTATAGAGGTATTTCCTGGAGATTTTCCATTTGCTTAAGTGGCTGAGGAGCTGGAAGTCCTGGATTTGCTTTCTTGGCATCATGTCGGTGGGCTCGCTGGGAGCCCTTGATGTCCCATGGGTGCCGTCAGCCTGGTGGGTGCTTGCCRGGGTTTGCAGCTGGCACGAGTGTAGTACAGAGGGAAGCAACTGACATTTTATATTAAAAATGTGTCTTGGAGCATCACATACTCTGGTTTCATTGAGTGCAATGGGTAATAATGGGATATTTCTTTGCAGATTCTCCTCCCTCAAGCTTCCCCTCCTGGCCTTGTGTGCCAAATCCCTCTAAAACTCTAGCATGGCTTGCAATGACACCTTCTGCCTCTTTGCATGATCATGGCAGCGCTGTAGAGCTTTGCAGAGAGTTTATTCAAGATATGCCTGTGAGGACAAAGGGCATTGTTATGTTTAGCATGCCTGTCTCAGAGCTAGGGGGAAAAAAAAGCAATGAAAAAGCAAGATCAAAATGTCTCTCAGTGAAGCTCACCCTTGGGCGTTGGACTACACAGCTGTTCCTATGCTTGACCACCATCCAAAGAGGCAGGTCAGCTCTGGATGGCTGCCTCATTCAGCAGACAAAGCAAACCTAAAAATGGGCACCAAAGGAATGTGAAATCTGCACTGGTTCTTGGGTGCTGAGAAAGCAGCTTCTGTGGCATTTTGGTGTGCAGACACTGTTCCTGGTGTTAAGCCCCTCCGAGATTTATAAACAAAGGGGATAACCAATATTAGCCACCTTTAGCCATTTAGGGATCTACAGTAGGACCTGAACTTCCTATTAACCTGTCCTCAACCTTCTTTTAGAGGTGCTTAAATCTCTCTATTGAGTGTATACATAGCCAAAATGAGATACTTGAAATTAGACACCGTGAATGCTTCTAAAGTAACTCTGCAGCTAAACGCCCCACGGGATCTGCTATACTGGGTGGGCAGCAGTGAGATACTTAGATTGCAGTCAGTGGAGAGGAACAGCCATGAAGCTTAAGACAGGTTCCCTTTTGGGTCATCTGATCATGGCCCATCTGAACATTTCTTTTGCCAAGCAGGCATTTCTCCCAGTTCTGCTTGGGCAGAAAAGCGTTGTCTACTGCTTGGGTGGAAACAAACCTGAGAGATTTCAAGAAGACACCAACCAAAGCCCCCTTGCGATGAGTGTGAGCTATTTGTTGAACATACTGGTGCTGTGGAAAAATGACATTTTTGATCTCTATGCAGAGATCTGCATGTTATTGTCCCTATGGGAAAGACAGAAGCACAGGTGCACTCTTGTATAAAACTACTTCAGGCAAAACAGTTTAAAATAATGATAGAGCTTCCATCTGTATGTACAAAATATTGATGAACTCAAGGTCTGGGGGAGAGGCTTGCATTGATTAGCTCAGTGCAGGGCACCAAATATTGCTTTAGTGTAATTTGTCTCAAAAACTACCTAGGTCTTCTGAGAGAGAAACCTTTGCAATGTGATTTATAATTACAAACTTTTGAAGGCAAGATTGCCTTGGTTGTGAATTTTTTCATCCTTCAGCCTCAATTCCATATGCCATGTGGTTCTAACATTACATTTTATCTTTGGATTTATTCATAGCATGGCCATAGCAATAAAAATAATTTCCCTGCTGACCTTCTATCAGCGTGTTCATTCTGTTTCAAAGAGCACATTGTCCTTCATTGCCTTATGACTGCAGAGGCAAAATGACTTAATGGCTGTATGTGTTTTGAACAATCAWTGGGACTATGGCAAAAATTTCATGAGATGTTTTACAAACATGACAAAATGCACAATGCGGCTAAACACTGTGCCTCAAAAGTAATGAGTATATATGATTTTGCAGCCTGTCTTCTGACTCCTGTTGAAAAGACCTCCCTGAAAGTTAGGAAGGTTTGTGGTGCCTTTCATCTCCAGAGTTCTCGCATTGACTTATCAGTCAGGCCCATATAGGAGTTACTATAACGACTATAAGTTTGGGTTCAGTCATTTTATCTATTGCTGACTTTTGCTGTCATCTGAAAATTCAGAGGACAAAATTCAGACAGTGTCCCAAGGCATCAAGTTTCTAACGATGCAGTTGCCCACTGTCCTGAAGCTCCTTTTGCCTGTGAATCTCCCCAGCACTGAAGAGTTCAGCATCCCAATCACAACCCAGCCTCTGCTATTGCCCTCAGCCTGGCAGTTACCCTTCCTCTTTTCTGAGTGATTTATTAGTATTAAAGTTGTAGCCTTCCAAAGAGCACTACCCAGCTCTCACTATTCCTGCCTGAGTCTTTCATTCACGAGATTAAGAAATGTGTTCAAAATTGCCCCTGGTTTCTGGGCCAAAGAGTACTTTGTTATCCCATGCAGACAGGAACAACATCAGTTGGGGAATTGGAAGCACATGAAGACTTGTTTACACACATGCACACACATGTGCACACACCCCCTTCCTATGTCCTGGTAATTAGGCACTGCTTTGGAAAATGGACATTGTACATTCAACAACAATAATATCTTAATTTTCCTTTATAAGATTCCACCTCAAAGAATTCATAAGCTTTCTTATATTACTATACCAACTGTATTTAAGGATTGTGTCATTCAACATTGGAAAGTTGCAAACTTTAGCAAGAAGGCGTTTAACACCAAAAGTCAAGAACAGTGTTTATTTTGGCTAGGGGAATTATGGTCAGACCTGACTGTCTGTGTCTGCATCTTGCCTAGAAGCAAGGGAAAATAATGCTCTTCTTGCAGAACCTGACAAGGTTTGTAGGGGCTCCATTGCTGTTCTCCATGAACTGTCTGTCCCCATGTTTAACACTGCAGTCTTCCCAGATTAAACTCTTTTGTCCTCGTTCATTGAATTGCCACTGGCATTTGCTTATGAGTTTCAGGCATAACCCTCCCAGCATGCATRCTGATGTATGCTAGCGCTTCTTCGTTCAGGTAAGGTAGATCTTTATTTTCTAAAAAGAGTAACTAGGAGAACAGACAGCAAAGACACTGATTTTCACTTCATGGTTCTTTTTTACATCATATCATTCTTTAGTGATGGAAGTTTCATCTGTTTTGTGAATGTATACATAAGAGGTAATAAAAGGTCCTGGCAGTTGATTTATTAATTAAAAACAAATGAACTACAGAGAAGCTTCTACACTGGTATATTATAAGATGCAACACCCTAGCTTCAGTAAAATTATGCTGATTTATATTGCAAGAGAGAGCGCATCTAGCCTATAAATGCATCAACAAAATTAGCTGAAACTCCCTCGCAAGCAATGAATCTGCAGAAGTGGAAAGTATAGTGTTTTGGTATCACTAAACAGAAATCTACCTCTGTGTCAGAGGCAGACCTGATTTTCTCAGAGATRTTTCACAGCAAGAATAACAATATGGGTCTCTTTGAGTCACTTGTAGCTTTATAAACAGGAATCAGAAGCAGGGATGTAACTAGCACCTCTACCAATGTGTAGAAATGGGCTRTCTCTGACTATAGCAACGTTTGGGTGGCTGGAAGTATGTTTGCAGAGTGTTTGGCAGACAAACCCRTGCTCCCTATGCCTTTTCCAGATCGTTAGTGGCACACCAGTTCTAAACCAGAAGCTAAGTTGATATGGTTTGTTCAGTGTTGTCCTTGAGTTAAAATGTCCCGCAGAAAGATGGCAATTGGGGCTGTCAGTCCTACATAGTGGGACAGAGCTGGCTTGGAGCTGGCTAGTTTAGAATATGGGAAGGGACAGCATGTGTCTGCCTGCAAAAAGTCTTAGACATGCTCTTTTATTTTGATACCTTTGTCCTTGACTATTTTGATGATGTGGATTCACGCCACGCTTCTTCTTGGTCACCCATAGTTCTTGGGACTTGATCCTCATCAAACCTTCATACTGGAGGGAAATGAGAGAACCAGAGCTAAACAGGAGACTCATAGAAGCTTTCAGGGTTGGTAACCAGTGCTTGAAATAACAGTTATGCTGTATGTTATCATTCTGTGTGTCCCATTACAGCTAGAAGGTGAGGACAGATATTATCTAAGATCYAGCTGTTGTGATCCTGAGATCGATTCATTTGAGAACTGATTGCTTTTGTTGTGGAAGTAGATAGGCTTCTGTTGAAATATGTCCACCACGTCTTACTCTTGAACAGCAAGCTGATCTCCAGATGTCATCGCTAGGTTCCTGCAGCTCTGTACCACATCTGGGCTCTGTCTGCCCATGACTGCTGTCAGCTCAGTATCACTGGCTTCTCACAATGAAGCTTGAAGCTGGCCAGGCTGCTATTCCAGGAACGGGCTGCTGAAAAATTAATCCACTCTGACAAATTAACAAGAAGAACCTTTGGATCCTTCCCAGATCTGCACTGAAAACATCATTTGAGCTAAGCAATATCATCTCTCTGGTGTTAATCATAACCAGAAAAACATGGCATGGCCATCATTAAGTAGGCTGGCTTCCTGAGAGTTTTCTCGTAAACTCTGTTCCAGTTCTTCCAARGGCAAGGCCATGTATACCATTTAGTGCTCATTTCCGTGTGCAGCAAGCAATTTATAATCCTCTTAAGTTTTTTAAAAGCCCAGCTGTAAAAACTAGCTAAAAAAAAAAAAAAAAAGAAGCTAGGGAAGCATCACGGTTGCTAGTAAAGAGATCAGTCCTTCTGGTTAGGCTGAAAGAAGTAAAGTGCTCTGAATAACAGCTATGAAATTGAGCTGGTGCAGGAGGAAACAACTCATCACGGCATTACTCTCACTTAATACCTAGCCAGTCAGAGTATGCAAGGATTAAGATCATCCTGAGATAGATATCTAAGAACAGGTAAATTGTTCTTTAGGGACTTTCTTTTTCTCCACAAGCTTTGATGGGTGATGAGAACATGTCATTTTGATGGCAGGCCTTTAATACTTCTGAAGTTAGGTGAGACGAAACAGTGTGAAGTCAGTAGACTGAGACCTAGGTTTGTAAGTGCATAGTTAAAGTCACTCAGAAATCAGAAGAGCTTAGGGCTTCTATGAAATTGGGTCAYGGCCAAGTTGGGTCCTGGTTTGGGCTCACATCTGTGAAGGCAAGACAAGAGCCCTAAAGGATGTTTGGCACTGTCAAGATCCTCTGCTCAGCTGCCGCACAGTGTCATACATGGGATGTAGGAGGCAAGTTACCTAAACCCTGATGCTGCCCACAACTGTATCCTGAGGCCTGAAGCAATAAGACTATCAGCCATCAAGGCTGATCATGTAGCCAGGTTCTCTAAGGGGATATGTGCAGCTGTGCCTCAAGTCCAGTCAAGAAGACATTAGTAGTTAAAGTATTAATTCTGGATATAGGAACATTTTTTTCCAGTTGTCACTTAGCCTGGCTCTGAGTCAGTCCACATAACAGGGGGATCCTGGGTACTACAGGCTGCTCTAAGGCAAGTGTCTCTCAGTCTCCTCCCTGGAAGCTGTTCTGTCCGTGTAGCCGTGCTCATTCATGCATAGGTTTGGTAGTCAGATCCCCCACAACATCCTGAACTAGAGGGATGTGAAATCCTTCTCTTGTTATGCATCCATCTGTGTTCATAATCTCAGCTTTCTCTCAGTATAGCGGAGACAGTGGCACAGTGCAGTTGGCTTGGACCATAACAGAAGAACACAGATGGTACCAACTATTAGTGGACACTCATGCTTTTTTCCATGTTTGTAACCTCTGCAGCCTGTGGGATCTGGTGCAGGTGTGTTTCCCATGCATTTCAGAGTAGCACCAACGACAAGCAGGGGCACGTCTACCTTAGACCCTTGGGCCTCAGAGCCTTCAAGGTCTGGTCTGCTTCTGTGTCTGAGCACTGGGAGGCAGTAAAACATCTCAGTGGTTTTGCTTAAGGTCAGTGGAGGGAATCTGAGGATCTGGAGAACTCTGGGTTGAGTGGGGTCAGTGAAAGCTTGGGTGGATCCTGAGGAGTGCAGCAGAGCTAAATAATCAGGATAGGAACCTACTTGCCTCTGCAACTCCAGCCCCCCTTTACATCGCATTTTTGAGCCTTTTACTCCAGAGGATGGTGAATCCAGTACCTTTGGCAAGTGCTACATTTACATTATATTTTAGCAAATAAAAGAGAGAAGAAGTTTCATAACTGTTGCTTTGAATCATCTGGCTGGTGTAGGAACACAGACTTTTTACATAAGTCACATGATTCCTTTTGAGTGAATGAAGCTACATTTCTGATTAGATTAGGTTTTCTCTGTACCTTATCTTGCAGGGGCTTTCAGAGGAAGACATTGCCATCTAGCCTTTGCAAGAGTCGCCTGATTCTGCAGGAGAGGCTCAGACTGTGCTATCTTAACAAGACTTTGTTTTCATTCTTTTATGATTTGGGTTTAAAAAAATGTGTTTTATTTAAAAAATGAAGAAAAGCAGTGAAAAAAGCAGTAAAGCCAAAAAAGAATTAAAGCACAAGTGTCTAGATGAGAAAGCACAGCTTTCGTGTCTGTATTGAGAAATGGTTTAAGATCAGATATCTACCTTGTTATAGGCTGTGTCTGGACACAAAAAGCCAGTTTTCACCAGCAGGCCTCTAGAAATGCAAAGCATCAAAGCATAATTTTTTTGAGCTCTAGTATAAATCATCAGTATTTCCAGGTGTTTTTAGTCCTAAAAGCCAGATTTTTCCCCCCCCCTTTGGGAAAGGGGGGGAAAAACCACCCAAGACAAAACAAAACCCTAGAACATTTCTACAGAGATTAAAAAACTGTAGTCTTTTTTGGAAAAAAAAAGTAATGGGAAAAACTTGACTATTTCTGATGAGCTCTGGCACTGGAATTTCATAACACATTTTATCTAATGGATAAAAAATATTTCAGCTTTGAGGAAGGTCTTTTTGGGTCTCGGTGTTAGTTCTGTTTGATTTAGCTGTGAAGAAGTGGTCTTGTTCCCTATCCCAACATGAGTTGCATGCACTTGTCTGAACTGAGGCTTTTCTGGGGAGATCCTTCTATTTGTGTCAGCAGTGAAGCAAACCACCTTACCCTGGCTTTCAGGGAACTCTTGTATTTGTATTCTCAGTTGGCTATTAAAAACTGCATTTATACTAGCAAGTAAAATGAGTGAGGGACCCTTCTGGGGCTCTGAGGTCAACTTATACAACTTATGTGTATATTAATCCTTCTTATCCCCTAACCCAGGAGGGCTGCATCCAAATTGCTTACTGGGCCTTGTGCTGATCTGTGAATCCTGTCTGTGCATTGTAAGTTGGCCTAGGTCAAAGCAGTGCCAAAGGTGATGCAAATAACTTACCAGCATGGATGGCTGTATGACACTGAGCCTGTGTCCTGGTTTCATTTCGTTTACTAGCCTAGGCATAGACGATGGGTCCCGACCGGTCTAGAGGCAAGGACAAGTCAGCAAAACTGCTCATAATTCAAAGACTAATTCTTATTACTGGRTAGCTTTGAAACAGAAAGCTTGACCCCCAAACCCCTTCCCCTTGAAGGACTTGCATATCAGTCTAGGGAAGCAACTGCATGGCTGACACTCCTTTGTAGAGCTTCTTCAGYGACCTGGCAAATCATGTGTGACTCAGATCTTTTTTACTACCAGACAACAGGAGGAGGAAATCACAACCAGATGGGATTGAATGGGGAGAAACTTTCACATCTTGATTTCTCGAGCCCCTTATACTGAAAATAACAGAAAGGAAGGAAATTGGTGATCTGATGAGCAGACTTCTGCAGAACGAGCAGATATGGAAGAGAAGGACAGGAGAAACTCCAGCTGAAGTTCATCTTAATCCCCAAAAGGTAAAACTCCTGTAGCTCAGGGCACTGGGAATACATTTAGCTGTGAAAGTGTTTAAATGAGTTAATCGTGGCTAAGCTGCTTGTTTAGGATTCCAAATCTTTTAGCTAAAAAGCAGATCATGTTAATCCAAATCAATTTCTCAAATCCATTTTTATTCAGATTATCAAACTTTAGGGCACTTTAAACATTCTCTAGTACATATCTGCAGGCTACATGACAGCTCTCCTCTTGTTAAATCTTTTAAGCATCGGGATCAAGGGATAAAGCAGTGTTTGGATTAACCTGACATTTTTCTCTCTCTCCTCTCCTTCCTCCATGCACCTCATTTTTTGGGGTTGGTTTTATGTCCAGTTCTGAGGAAGGTCTGGGAACTGGATCTTTTGGAGATGTTTTTGGCAGAGAGGGGACAAATCACCTCCACTTAACTATGCTGTGAATCACCTAATATCACAACCTAATTCAGGCTTCATTTTTGTGATCAGAGCAAATCCTTTAGGGTACATAATCCTGTTGAGCTGAGAGCAGGCACCCAAACCCAGATTACTTTAGGTCTGATTCCAGATGACAGTCTTCTGGAGCAGAGATTAAACTTGCAAGATCTTAACATTGCTATGAGATGCCTCCCATAGTTGGAAGAATTATCTGATTTATACTTTTTTTTAGGTGAATTTTGTGTTGGTTAGAGGTACTGGTTTGGCTTCTCTTGACACTGAAGTCCTGTAGACTAAGGTGAAAGTACTAAAAATTTGCTTACTAGCTAAGAAGCTTTTTCCAACTGATTTAAAAGCCAGTGTTTAGACATTCTAAGAAGCAATGTGCTTGTCCAAAGCTCCTCTGTTTCCAGGGTTTGCATGAATAAGTAATACATATTAAAATAAAATGGATAAGAATTTCTACATTTTTTCTAAACTGATTTAAGTGACTGCCAATGAACTAACAAACATTGTTGTCAGTGCTGGTTTGGGAACTGTGTTATTCCTGAACACTGACTAAAGTGAATTGCAAACATACATGTCCTGAAATAAACATCTGCCAAATGTCTACATTAGCATTACCGTTACYGATTTAATTTGAAGAGATTTTAATTTTAAAGCCAGAAGGGACCATGGGATCATTCACTTGACTTTTTGTGTAATACAGGCCAGAGAACTGTGCAGAATGATTCCTGTCTTGGTTCTTCAGGTCCTGGCTGAGTCAAAGCAAGAGGAGGAAGAAAAGAGAAATACTTCCAGTGTCTTGGAAGAGAACAGAGAGAGGAAAAGTTGAGCAGTGGGGAAAGATGAAAGGCAAGGCTCCAGATCAGCATCTGAAGGTCAATCACCATATGGTTGTTTAAGGTCTAAGGTGACCTACAAAATTGACCTACAAAACAGTGAGGAAAGTATGTCCGTCTGTGGCCATTGGTCACATGGCTCAGGCAGCTGTACTTTCCTATCTCTGAATTACTGCTGTGGAACCAGTTCCTTTCCCATTAGCCGTCAAACAGGAGCAGTAAATCTGAATTGCTTCTGGGATCAATTGACAGCRACATTCTGGGAGAGGGAAATCCTCTTCATTTCCCTTTCCCTAAATTTGCGTAGTCCAGATGACTAGAGGTTAAAGTTAAGGATGGGACCACGCCAGAGCGTTCAGAGTTGGATCTGACTCTCTCCCAAGAATGGGAATGTTTGGAAGCAGCCTGAGCCAGAAACGTAAGCTGTGAACATATCAGGAAGAATTTTCTGTATGTCTGCTTTGGAAAAATTACTCTCTGGTTTCTCAGGATGTCCTTGAAAATGTATCACAGAATTGCCCTGTAGGCTTTTCATTTTCCTTGGGCATTCCTTTCCTGTTCTGTTCCTCCCCCTTGATGTTTCCACAAATGGTTGACAATGGAGGGGAACTTTTTGCAATGTGGATACCAGTCTGGGACCCCGAGGTCAAACCAGTCAGTTAAATCATCAAGCACAAGGCCTCTCATCTTCATCACTGATCATACTTGATTACACTTGATATTTAGTTGAAAACCACAAATGGTAAATGGGGATTAGAAAAAAAGAGGCAGAAAGTTGATGTCTTTGCAGAGAAAGAAAATAGGAAGATCTGTTGATTGGTTTCTTCTGACAGTTTTTTGAAAAAGGATTGGAGATAGTTTCCTTATATCCTCGCAATGTGTGTAGGTGGTCCAGATGAGATCCAGGCTCAAGCTGCTATTGGTGCCAAGSTGGCATCCTGTTTATTTTTCTCACCGTCTGTGCAAAGAGGGTCTGGCAACCATGGTTTGAATACCACAGTACTCCTGGGTCCTCAGTTAATCTTTTTACCAGGTGGTCTGAATAGAAAGCTGTAGTGGGAGACGGCCTTCACCAGTGAGACCTGCAACCCAAACAGGCAAGGCGGGTAGGAGAATTGGAGGACTATTACTCTTGTCTTAAGGATAGGAAATGGAGTCCTACAAAATATATATAAAGGATCCAAGTGGCTGAGGGGACTCAGAAAGGCAGACACCCACATTCTCAATTGGAAAGACACCCGATTCCCCCTTGGAATTCATGGGAATTAGGTGCCTGGGTGCTATGGAAAAGCCAGGGCTAAACAGTGTGCCTCAGTACACCCCAAACTGAGCCAGCCTGCAGAGTCCCAACCCAATTCCTTAATCCCAGTCACCGCTTGCCTTTGGTTAAGACTTGCTCCTCTATGTACATAGACTCATAAGACACAGGCATGCTGCTGTGCAGGTGCTGTACAACACATTTGTCAGTTTAAACCTTTTGACTGTAGCCTCTTATGATCAACTGAGTCCTCTTATGAGGAGGACTCAAACCTCCTCAACGATCTTGCTTGCAGTCATGCCCTTGTTAGTGCGAGAAACTTCTGTGCAGTGTTTTGTYCTCCAGAGCTGCCTTCGTGCAGCACTGATTCTGTTTCATTTCAAAAGTCATCTAAGAAATATCTCCCTAGTCTCCTGTTTATGCCTGTGACAATTTATTAAGTTATGCTGCAACCATTTCAGGCACTACACAAGATAGGAGCTTTTTGCTCCCTGAGTCCACAAGATGTTTCCTTGCTTTCAAGATTTCTTGTGATGTTTGGTGTATCTCTTACTTGGTTTATACTAATGGCAAATATCCTGGTTCTTTTATTTTGATGTATATTGTTTCCTGGACCAACCCCATATTTAAAATCCATAATGGGAGAGTGAGTGGAAGCAGAGAAACTGATAAAATCTCTCTTGGCTGCTGCTGCATTTCTGAGATGTTTCTTCAGGTTAGGGTTTCTTTCTTTTTTTTCTTTTTTTTTTGATTTGGTTATAGGTATGATGGTAGTGCTTAGGAACCTAGGTTTAGAGCTGAGGAGAAACACTCACACCATCACACCATCTGACGCTGAAGAAACCCTGGCTGGCAGCTGCTTTGCTTGGAGACTGGAGAATGTCTCAGTGGAGGACGTACTGAAATTCCTGGGTACAACCAGTTTGCTGGGACCATGTGTTTATATGGGCACGCCACAATGACAGTAAAAATTACTTGTCTTCAGGTTTGTGTTGAGATTTTGAGGACTCTTCCCCAAGTGGGACAGCTTGTGCTGGGAGGGCTGCTGAGGATACGTCCCTCCCCTCCTTGTGCTGAACCCCCCGTGCCTCATCCAGCAGTGCCTGAACGTCTGCCAGTGTCGCCAAATCCTAGCTTTGAGGGTCAACCAGCACCAAACTCAGCTTGCTTTAAACACAAGGCTGTGATGGTACAGAGGCTGGTGCAGGAGGACAGGGCAGTGTCAGCCGGCCTTGGTCACCCTACTGTGCCATGGATTATTCCCAGGGAAACTGTAGTGTGGAAGCCAAAACACATGTGATTTCTTGAGGTTGCCCCACAGTTTYGATGCACCATATGCTGGCAAACATCTGCCTCGGGCACAGCCAGCACTCAAAGCTTGCAGGACCTTGCATTGCACGGCAGGCTCAGAGGGTCACATCCAGCTGCCCTTGCCACGACGGGGAAGGAGGAAGGCGAATGCCGGCAGGCTGCGGCGCCTGCGGCCTCAGAACTGGTGAGGTCCACAGAGCTGWTCTGGGGGGAGACAACAGGGAGGGAGGGGGAGGCGAGCGGGGCCGCGTGTGGGAAGTGTAATCCTAAACATGTGCATGGCTTCTTCCAGTTATTCACTGGAGAGCGGAGATGTGGTGCTCCGCGCGCGCCGGGGCGGGAGGGGCCCCACGGCCGAGCTGGAAGCAGAGCCAGGGCCCGTAATGGAGTCCAGAAGACGAGCTTCTGCGAATCAAAGGCACGCATGTTTATTTACAGTACAGTGAGCCGTGGGGAAGCCGCCCCAACAAGCTCATAAACATATTTACAGGGATTTCGCAGCAAGGTTTGTAAGAAACRCTAAAGCGATCACTCAGCACCTCCGCTTAGGAGCTCTTTATGGCGTGCAGCCGTACCCAGAATTGCTAGACGCTGGCTGAGTCACTCTCTAAAAAGGCCTCCGACGCAGCCTGCTTCATTGCGGTTTATTGCTTTTCTCTCCCAGAGGTTTTCCTAATCCCCTCTGCTCCTGTAAGGAGCCGGTCTAGTCTTTAATCCGCCTGGGGCCAGACCAACCCCGCTACGCTTCCTTTTCCTAGGGGCACACAAGTAGCCACCCCCTCCACGCATGAGCTTTGACACCCCTTATTTGAGCAGATGTTTGGGACCGTGTCCAGTCTGGGTGCCGGCGCTCCTCTAATCAGCTGCTTTCCAAACACCGGCACCCACACAGGAAGCCTGAGGAAGCCTCAGCTGTCCTCCCAAAGCCCATAAACAGCACCAGCGCTTCAAGGCGCTCTGCGTTTGCTTTGGTGCTTTACCAAATGTGTTATACTTGCAGCACTAATATCACCCCTGCTCCAGATCCAACAAAGGAGTCAGCTTTGGCTATTCTAGTCAGGTTTTCCAGTTCGGGGGATGCCTCCTCTCTTCATTAATTATTTTCTGACTCTGGGAAGAGCTCTCGAGGGGGAAAGTGTGCCAGATGGAGCTGCAGGGAAGGAGCCTGGCWGCAGTGCTGTGTCTGCGGTTGGAAGAGGCTCGAGAGGTTGGGCGAGGAGATGCTTGTGGCCCCCCAGCGTGATACCGAGCCTGTGCCAGGTAGATGATGCTCCTGCTTCCCATTAGCACAGGCTGGTGGTGAAGCACCCTGCGGAGAGGCTCAGCATTTCTTATTACTAACTTATGCAGCTCCACATCTAACTTGTAGACTCTTTGGAGTGTCTTCTGAAGCTCCCACCTTTCCCAGCCCCGATATTAGAAGCCTCCTCACCTACATTAGGTCCTACAGAGTGCTCAGACCTGATGAAAAGAGAGAAGGAGAGAGGGCAGGATGGCAGCCTACCCCTTTTGCAACAGTAGGCCCATTTGAAAGTGTTCAAGGAATCACAAGTTTGTTAGTCTGCAAGGAAACAGCAGAGCTGCCCCCAGTTCCAGGAGCTGGGGTTGTTGCTCCGTATCCTGCTGGAGCTCTTCAGTGAAGGGAACTGGCAATACCATCCGAAGTGTTGAAAGACTTCACATAAATTATACTGAGACCTGGCCTCATGGATACAAATGGGGCCTGGAGGAGTGGGATAAAGCAAGGCACTAGTGTGAAGGAAGGGAAGAAGAGCAGAGAACTGCCTTTTTCCCTTATCCATCCCTGCCCTGTCAGCCGTCCATGTGTGTAGAGTGCTGTCCTCACCACAAACCTGCACGCTTGCCAGCCTGGTGCACGGCGCTCCTCCCACCAGGAGGGCACGCAAGCTGAAAGGGTCCATGGTATTTTTAGCAAAGAGCACAAATRCATATGGGAAGGGTCATGACATGACTTGGCCTGTGAAAGAGCAGCCGTTTCTCAAGATGCACATCRTGTAGGAGGACTGCTGGTCAGGAGGAGGCATCCTGCCAGCATCTGGTGTGCTGAGCAAGTTACAGAGGGTGAAACCCCTGGGGGACGGCTGGTCTCTCTGGCGTCACTGAGGACGAGCATTTAGGAAAGCAGCAAACTGAAGCATTGAACTGGTCCCAGGCAAAGGGCAAGCCATTGCATTTGGGATCTCCTCCTTTAATGAAATAATTCMGCCCCCATTTTCTTTCATTTGCTTTCTAAAGCCTCTAGCTAGCAGCCTTAGCTTCCCAGACTTTAAAAAGCTGTTTAAGTGTGAACAGGAAGAAAGCATTTTGGCCAAAGTTGTTATTCTGCTTGCAAGTTCAGGTAGATATTGCGGACTCTCAGAAGATTATCTGGCGAGTGTCTGATTTCCCATGCTGGATGTTGCTGCTCTTTCCTTTTCAGGAAAGGATATGGTGGTGACAATGCTTGTTCATAAGGCTGGAGAAAGAGCAGTGAAGTGCAGCATGGAGGCCTCAGATGGCCTCTCAGACGATGCCTACCCTGGCTTTGCAAGTCAGGCCCCTGCTGGGGGTCTGGGTTAAAGCTCAGTGTCCACGTTTCTCTGCAGAGTTAGCATATCCCATACTCAAGCCAGAATGTGAGACATCATGCAGGCAGCAAGGTCAGCAATTGAGGGCAGGCTTGAGCTCTGGTTCATGTGGAGGTAGCTCAATATATCAGAGGTCAATATCAATGTATGTGCTGTCACGGTGTGTGGTTAACCTTGGTGACACATTGCTTCTAGTCACCCTACGATCACTTAAAACCCCCAAGAGTCTGCTCTGCAGCCTTTGCAGTCTTTAAGCAATTTGGTAGCAGGCTGTGGATGGACAAGATCTGGAGTCCTCTGACCGTCCAGCTGTGCAACTGCAGCTCAGAAGGGTTCTTCTGGCCTGACACCATCATACAACACTACCAGGCATTACCCAAGCTGAACTGTAACACTCAGGGGCATTTAAGATGCATCATATTGCAGGTCCAGTGAACCACCTGCCTGCGAATGCCAGAGGAGCAGCAAGCTTTGATTTCCCAGCACAGCTGGTAGCTCTTGTGTTTCATGTGTTTTGGTGATGTGCAAAAATTTTGAGGGTTTTTTTATTTTTCCTGCTTTGTTTTGTGGCTGTTATGCTAGTTTCTTGTTAGCTGGCAGCTAACATGCATGAAGCCATGTATGGAAAAGTTTGGGGAATGCAAAAGAAAGCTTTACGTAGAAGGTTCTTTTCTTTTCTTTTTTTTTTGGTCTTCAGGGCTTGAGGGCATCTCTGTGTGTGGGTGTCTGTGTGTGTGTGTGGTTCCCAGTTTCTAAGTATCTAAGCAATCTGAAAAAAATCATAGTAAATCCTTACTAAAACAATACTGGAGCCCCATCTCTTTCCCATGGCTGAATTCAGATGCCCTTACATAAGCTAAATGTGCCAGGAGTTCTCAAAGGGATATTTATTACGAGGAACTGTCTTACATGTCATRTGAATGTGTGCTCTTCAGAAAGGCAATTTCCTATTAAATCCTCCTGAAGCTGTCTGAAATATTACCAGCATTAAAAAGCGGTACAATCATGCTTGGAAGAATGTCCTGAAATCCAGTTAGTTTTTTAAGTATTGCCTTTATTTTGAATTATTACTGATGTTTTTGATTTTGAAGCTTTGCTTCCATCTTCCTGCTAGTGTTTCCCATGTATTCTTGCATGATTTTTTGATTGGTTGAGTGCCAGCAAAGTGAGGAGTAAAGAAAACAAAACCCCAAATGAAATGCTTCTGTATTACTGATGTGAAGTATATCAGAGAGTATTAGCTTCAAAGCTATTCAGAGTGAAACAGTTTGGAGAATTTCTATTCCATTATGAAATTTAAAACATTGTATTTTCAGCCCGAAAGGGCCTGGAAAAGAAAACAAAAAGAAAAAAGAAATTGTGAGACATTTTCCTAAAGAAAAATTGTCTTTTCAGCTGCTCCACCTTCTCCTGAGATTTCAGTTCAGTTCTGAATGAGGAAGCCTCCTTTATTGAATGCCCCAGATTCCCTTGGAGGTTGCCCATGTCTGCATTAACCAGCTCCAACTGCGCTAGCATCTGAGAGCTGCTAAAAAGACAGTTCTGTGGACACATCTTGCAGTCATTTTTTTAAAGTCTGTTTTCTCACTCTGAGAACACTTGCAAATATTTTAGGAGCAAGGAGGCATTTGGCTCTGCAGCCAGGAACACATGGCTGCACGGMGGCTGTGAGCCCTCAGGTAGCAGCTCATTCACTGCAGGACTGTATGAACTGTGATTTAAATGAAAAAATAACAACCTGCTTTCCAGGCGCTGYGGAGGCACAGATACACCCTCTCTCCCCCTTGGAATTCGAACGCAAGCCAAACAAAGGTGAGAAAACACAGTCCCTCCCTGTGTGGCTCTTTTGTAGAGGAAAAGAATAATTGTTGCCCAAATTCAGTTTTATCTGCGCTCCATCCCTAGGTCCCAGGCTTTGCTATGTATCAGCCAACCGCAAAACCCCAAAGAACAGAATACAAGGGAAGAAGTTATTTTTGGCTTTTGAACTGCATAATCTTTTAGGTAAGACATTTAGCAGATGATGGAGTAACCAGGGAAAGCAATGAAATCTGCTGGGCAGCTCATTACTGGTATTGAGCTGAACGTGCGAAGAACTGGAGAGGAGCGGCGTTAATGGACTGTAGCGCAGAGGAAGTGAGCAGCCTGAGTGATAAGGTCTAAATCTGGAGTTTGGCAATTCCCACCGGTTGCCTGAAAGATTTAGGGCCCAGCATTTCTGCATGATCTGTTAAAGGGTCTACTACAGAGGAAAGACTGCACGGTGAACAAAACCAGCTGTGTCTTTTGCTCTCGCCACAACAAATTCAATATTAAGGAGCCACGGGGGCTCCAGATGGGTTCAGAACACCATATTTGCTAATGTGTACCACATGGAAGCCATATCTAACCAGGTACCCTGCTCCTCGGGCAGCCCACTGGTGGCTTTGGGGACACACCAGACCAGAACGACTCTAGTATGCTCCCATAGTATATAAAAGGCTGCAAAACAGTGCCAGAATGCCATGCAAACTCTGGAAAAGTTTATCCAGGTTACCTTTGGGATAATATAACTCACTGATGGAGCTCTTCTTGCTTATTTCCATCACAAGAGGGAGCCCATGGTACGTGGCTTGCTGGTGGCCAAAGAAACAAGGTGCTGCCAGGGAAACCTGTTTCCATCTCCAACTCTCAGGGCTAGAAAGGTGGGCCAGAGCCAACACTCTGTCTCCTGCTCTGGCACGTTGGGGTGATCACCGGGTACTGTGTTTTGCTTCCTTTCTTTAAAAAGAAAGGGGGAAGGAAGAAAAAAAAGAGCAAAATGGCACGAGGTACCTGACTTTTTGGATGCACATCTGCTAATGTGGTTTTGAGCGTGTGCTGCAGTGGTTGCTTCCACTCACAGCTGCAGCCAACCCTGGCAAGGAGAGGGCAATTTTCTCACCACTCCCCATGCGTGTGGGACTGCCAGCACCTGCCAGGGCCTGTGTGAACCCCGAGTGCTTTCCCACGTTTCGTGCATGCGCGCCTGCTGCAATAGCAGCGCTTGCTGCCTCGCTTGGCTCTCCTGCCTCCGAGCTGCTTCCCTGATGGCTTGCAAAGTGCGGTGGGTTTGCAGGTGTTGCCGTGTTTGCCGCCCACCTCCAGCGTTGCCCTGGCAGGCAGCTCCAAATGGAAAATCCTTGAGCACGGCTCAGGGAAATGCTCGGGAGTCAGTCCCTGGCTCTGTAAAGGGAAAAGCAGCACCTCCTCCTGCTAGACCCCACGCTGGTGGGGCGCTTGGGAGGCTCCGCTTGTCCTCGACGGGGCCAGGACGGCACAGGGGACCCCATGGCACAGGACGGGCACCTGGGTGCTGGGAGGGGAGAAGGGAGGAAGGCGACACTCATATTCCCCTTCTTGCCTCTGTAAATCTAAGCCTGGCCAGGAAACAGCATCCCGACAGCTTTACTGTGAGTGGTTTTTATTAGCAAAAACCTGAAAGTTAACGTATGTGGACTGAGCTGTGTGCGCGCCCTGCGTAATAGGTGGCTCCTGACCAGCATRCAAAATAGCGGCTGCTCCAGGAAAAAAAACAACAACGCTCTCAGACGTGTTAATGTGGGCTATCAGGATTGCAGGGGGAATAACAGGCTTTTGCTCCGTGCTGCACGTCACGACAACACCCCTGAGAAGCAGTCCCGGACACCCAGAGATCCATAGCGCGGAAACCACTGCTGCGGGAAAGTGATGCCAGGGAGAGTGGAGAATATCAAAATCCAGCAATTAACAGCAGGCGCTGACACACATGCACAGCTTCTAAATAAATGTGGCTTGAAACTCAAAGGTACTGAGCATCCAAAGTGGCCATGAAAGATGAGGACATAAAGTGGATGTGTGCATCGAAACTGACCCGTGTCCCTCGTTGATTGTGCTCTTATCTGGTAAATCACAGCCTCTATTACAAGAGAATTATTGTCTCTCTGCTTAATGCATGTTAATCAACACAGCAAATTACTCTGTTCCCCCAGGTCTTATTAAGAGCTAACAGCAGTTTTCAGCAAGTTACCAGATTGCGAAGGCTGCAACTCTGACAAAACGTGTGAGAAACCATTTCCTGGCTTCTAAAGAATAAAGTCCGCRATTTTAACTGTTAGATTGTGTCTGTTGCATTAGCTTGTTTATTTCAGTAGTACGACAATAATCAAATTCCCTGAAAAGTGGGTAAGATTAAAAGTGTGCGATCTCCAGTTAAAGGTGTATGTCTTCTAGTCCATCCTGGGCTTTTTAACTACCTTACCAATTTGAGAAAGTCGGTTGTTAGATTCAGCAGGAATCACTAATGACRCTTCTAAAGAAATGCATTAAAACAGACATCTTAAGGGACAGCTAATGGCTTTGTGAGTTCTCATTTTCCTGGAAAATGGGATTTTCCCAGTCCACCTTTTTTCTGCCCAGCTGTTTTGAATTAAAGCCAAGCCTTCAAGGGCCTATTTTTCTCTCACTTGTATCAATGTGAATCAAAAGTTAACTGTGTTAACGTCAGTGGTGTAAAACTGGAGGAAATGAGAGAAGAATTAACTTGGATGAAATCTAATTTACTTTCTTGCTTTGTATTTTCCCAGGTTGCAATCTAGATTAAAATACTCACTGACATATACAAATGGGGAACTGACACAGCACACCATCTGTGGGGGAGGAAAATTAAGTGTTTTTTTTCTGAACTCCCAGGCTCGGTATAGAGCAAACAAAAACGGACAAAGCATTTCACCAGTTTCGTGCTAGCAAAAGAGCAGGAAAGCTATATAGTACCTCCTGACCGCAAATCAAGGCATCCGGCATGAACCAGTTTGAGTGAAGCCCTGGACGCGAAGGGTTAATGCATGTTTGCACAAGCACCACGAGCTGTCATGGCAGTCCTGTTCCAGCCATATTTGCAGTGGCCCACACATACAATAGAGCTCTTTTCAGGGATGACATAATGTAGTGTTTTGAAAAAAAATGGGGTGAAAGTTTTCTTTTCATTCTGCCAATGGGAAATGTGTCTTATGCGCTTCAGCAAATTACTGCCTTGAGGCAGAAAAAAGCTCTTTGTAATACTTTGCTTCTAAAACAGGTACCTAGTCATCTATCCTGCAGGGCCTAACATAACTGTATCCTCCAGAGAGAGCTGGATGTCTTTGAACTTGCTTCCTCGGCAGTGTTGCTGCAACAAGGTATGCTTTCGGATGCCATTCGTCTCTACGGAGGTCTACTACAGCTGCAATACACATTTTATGGGTTCTTCAGAAAGAAATGGACCCTCAGAAAATACAGTAGCCACATTCAGTTGCATATTTTGCTGGT
The DNA here is from genome assembly GCF_003343035.1 of Apteryx rowi. Classification (NCBI taxonomy): domain Eukaryota; kingdom Metazoa; phylum Chordata; class Aves; order Apterygiformes; family Apterygidae; genus Apteryx; species Apteryx rowi. The sequence continues at coordinate 288,984 of NW_020449074.1, read as the reverse complement.
CTGTCTTTTCTTCAGACAGCCACTGACAAATGTGAATGCTCCAGTTATAGCGCAGCRTGTTTTGTGCATCGTTCTCCTTATGAAAACACAGGGGAGCCTGGCTATGACAAGTCACATTTTCAGACAGCGTTTCGGGCAAGCTGGAGAGAGAGAAGGACTATCAGCAGAAAGAGTCTAATGTCTTCTATGAGGTTAAATGCGGTGGATGTTCAAGGTGGGCTATGTACACCTAATGCCAGATGTCTGCGGGACAGAGTTGTGCACCTGAGCTAGTCACCTTAGTGGCTGAAAATGCATAGAGGAAAAGGGGTTTGCACCCAGGCACTTCCAGGCCCCGCGTCACCCCAGCTGTTGTGGATGTGCCTGCTTCAGAAAAAGGTGAATTGCGTGCAAAGCCCTTGCTCAGGTGCCTCCTCTGGGGATACCAGCCGTCCTGGTCCCCAGCCAGCTCCGATACAGCCGGTGGGAGAGGAATGACATTTGCTGGAGCAAAGTTAAGCTGAGGAAATATACTGAGGGGTTCAGATCACAATGCGGAAAAAACATTGTTATTGCTGAGGGACTTGTGTAAATAAATATCAGGCTTGGAAGAAAAAGAAACTGAATCAACTGAAAAAGGCCTTTATAATCTCCAAGGTTAGAGCTGTTTTAGCCATCATGATCTAAGGACACAACTGGGAAAGAGTTTATGGACAGAGGTAATATTTTTCAACTGACCGGGTGTTACAGCTGGTAAAAAGAGACAAGATCTGTGTTTAGCCTTGAAGAGGCTGTTTGCCTGAACATCCAGATAATTTTTCCAGCTATGCTAGTTGGTCAAATAACAGATGTTAACTCTCCCCACAAGCCTTGTCTCACTTAAAAATCACAACACGTAACCTTCTCATCAGCAAGCCAGTCCTGCTGTCTCATTAGTAGGTCACAATGTGGGGAGGAAAATCCTTTCATCTTGCTATGCTTAAACTTGATTTTCCGATTTTCCAGTGGGTGACTGAAGCAACCAGTTGTGCTACCAGGTTTAATGATTTCCACCAGCCTTCTCTCCACACAGGGCCAGTTAAATGAGAATTGTCTTTCCACTGAGGGTAGTTACTGGATAACTTGAATGTCTCCTTCAGTGAAAGAGCATTTCCTACAGCAAAACGCGTTTCATAGTGATGGAGAATTGTGCATCTGTTCGTTTCTTTTAAAACTGTGCTTTGTTAACTCAGTCTAGATTCACAAATGCAGGATGTTTAAGGACAGAAACGGTCTTTCGCTCAGCTAATCTGACCTCTGCTGTCCCCTGCGAGGCCAGCAATCAGCCTGGAGCGTGCCTGTGCCTCGTGTTTGGCTCTGGCATGGGGGCTCCGAGTGCCGATTTGAAAATTCGCAGAGCAGGGAGCTCACTGCTCCTTGTGTCCGTTTGTACGGTGGTTAGGCATGTCCACTGCTAGAAGACATGCCCTGTTCCTAATTTGTATTTGTTTGGCTTTAGCTTCGAAAAACTGGTTCTTACTACGCCCTTCCCAATAGCTCCAAAAGCCATTAGTGTTTCTTGCTATTTTCTCATAAATGTATTTGTACTCTCAAATACTCTCTAACACTTTCTGCACAACGAATTCCTTGAGGCTTCCCAGTGCAAGGCTTTTTCTCTAGCCCTTGAACTTGTGGCTTTCTTTCTGTGCTTACTGCTACTTTTTTTGCAACATGGTTTTAAAACCAGCATGTGTCAGGACTGCATGCAGCACTGTACGAGTGGTGTCCCAACGTCCCTGCGCAAGCATTGCCCGTCGGATGGACATACCGCCGCTGTGTCATTCACAGCACTCTTGGAGTTTTGCAAGACTACCTAACTAAACATCACAAGACCYCTATGAAATCAGTTAATGCTATAAGTTCTGTTTTCGTGTGGGTGAAATAAAATGAGGGTGTGTAAATGGCCCGCCCAAGGCGGAGGCCAGACCAGTACCTAGTGGGTCCCTCCTGTATGAGTGATAAAGCAAAGGTGCCCACGTACCCTTTTGTTTGAACTTCAGCCGAGTGACTTTTGTTCCGTTCAGAAGTGATCAATTTTGTTGCTTTCCCGTGTAAATAAAACCTGCATATTGCCACTGGGTGACATGCAATTTCCTCCCACTCCCGTGTATAAAAGCAGAGAAATGTTACAAATCATACTGCTTCAGAATGACATAGAAAACAACAATTTATACCTTCTTCTGGGAAAATAACAGGGAACACCGTGCCTCCCAGTTAGAACTGCAGCTGCAGGTTGCCAGTGCCATGCTACACTTACAAATCCTTACTTCTGGAAAGGTGTATTTTTTTTTTTTATTGCCCCATAATGCCCACAGAAGTAAGAGAGAGGAAAAAATGTGGTGGCAAAGYGCACCCCTTAGTGGGAGCTGCTGTAATCGCCAGGCAGGGCCGGGCATACCCGGGAGCTCAGGGACATTTTTCCCRTGCTGGCTGCCCGCAGCTGAACCCAGGTGACTGCTGTTCGCTTTGTGACCCCTGGACTCGAAAAGCTGCAGACCTCAGGCCTAATTCTCTGCYGTCTTCTCCTTGGGCGACAATCACGTGTCAAAGCAGAGCATCTTTGCACAGGAACAGATGTGGGGATCCAAGAATGGGGCCTGTGGGTCCCACTGGAGTTACTATAGCGGACAAAAAAARAAAGATTCAGCTACTGATAGCTGACCTTGATCCATACTCAAACTGTATCCAGATCAGGATTCGTTCATCTCTAAGCTAATCAGCTTTTCATTACTAAAATGAATCAACTACTCCTGTGCACTGGGAATACAATGTCAGGAACGTTTCCACTCAATCTTTGTGTCCTTCAAGGTTTACCACCACAAAGCGATGCTATTCATTTCTGGCTGTGATTTCCCTGTGTTGTGCCTAGCACTTTGAGCAAACAAATGCAATTTACCTGCTTTGAAACTTTTTTAAAAATGTGATTCATCTCATCTAACTTTAGATATTGACTGTGCACATGCTCACACCTGAGCTCGTCACCAGGGACTCCCTTTCCAGGCCGTGGAGAGAAACAGGACCCCTCYGGTGGTGGTTCCCCTGCCCTATTCCAGATACGTGCTGTCGGCTGTGAGGAGCCACCTCTATTTCCCTCCATTGACTATAAAAAGTGTTAGATTAGTTCAGATGGTGGTATCTACAGATAAATCCTGCTCCCTGGGTCTCAAAGGTCAGTTCAACGCTCTCATATTATTTGTTTTATGTTCCACTGAGAGGGGCCACTCTGGGCAATAAAGAAAGGGTGGTGAGAAGGTGAAATCTAGTGAAAAAAGGAGGGAAGAGATCAAAGATTTAATAACAGAGAAGGGCATCCAGTTATTCCAGGCTGCTCTTATTACAAAAGAAAGAAAGAAAGAAAGAAAGAAAGAAAGAAAGAGAAAATAACCCTTCTATTATGTTTTCTATCTTTCAAAGTGCTTTAAAGGGATTAACACTGTCCCAGCTGAGCTGTCAGTCCCATCTCAAGTAGATTCCCCAGTATTATAATTTGTATATCTAAACTACTGTACATTTACACCACTTTCTGCACTGTAAGAGCTGCAAAGTGCAGTGGAAGTCATTTCATGTCATACTAAATGTGTGGGCTGTGGATGCACACACCTGAGCAGGTCATTCCAGGCCCTCAGAGGGTCATCGGGCAGGAACGGGTCCATTTAGAGCGAGGTGAGTCTGCCCTGCTGTGGACTTTTACTCCAGGACGGAGATGAATTGTGCTCCCAAAGTGCCACATGCCCTTCCTGGATCATAAAGGGAATGCAGCACCTGCCTGCACCGCCACTGAGGTCTACCTGCACACGCACTGCACCAGAGCCTCGATTTTAGAAGGTCCTAAACAACCTAGGGAAAAACCATGGCACCATCTAGAGGGAAGAAGGAAATATTGTTGCTTTTAGGTTATGACATTTCCTCTTCTTCTGTGAGGATTGATATCATCCAAAGGGATCAGACGGACCTGGAGACAAAGTGGAGGGAAATCAGAATGCGTTTGGAGAAGGAACTGGGGGAGAGAAGGTTGTGAGGGGAATAAGACAGGTCCAGTTACTTTCTCTGTGGCTGTCTGCAATCAATAGCCCAGTGGTTCAAGGATTAGATTTAAAACAATCTGTCTGGAGATGATGGARATGTCTCAGGCAAGAATGTATTTATGAAACTCACCCTCTAAATATGTGTCAGCTTCTTGCATTCTGGAAGGCCTCTCTGTTTTGTCCAATTCTTTCACCTCCAAAAACCTCTTCAAAGACAAATGATTTCTTCCTGCAGTTCTTTCTACCTCCCCTTTAGTGATACCCAGATCCCGTTGTGCCCCTTTGCCTAACATGTATTCTCTCCAGGATATGAAACACGTTTTCACCTCTCTAAGTTCTGCAGAAGTGTGATAATTGAATACTGTCTATAACTGAAAAAATTAGGTATTGGGCATTCTGTAGTATACAAGTCAATAACATTATCATCCTCATCTTGTGGTTATGTCTAATTTCCAAATGAATAGCAGTTATTTGAACTTGGCTGCTATTCAGAGTTTGTTTAGCTCAGGATAAAGATACCAAAGATTTTTTTTACTGAGTTATTCCTCTAATAGTAAGCTGCAACATCTGTCATTCTCACAGCCCTGCTTTGCTTGGTTACTGCACTTAAAATTGTTGGAGAACTGTGCACCCCTATGTTGGTCTGTCTGCAGCCCTTTCCCCTCTGCAATGCCCCTACTCTGCTGTGCCCTTTGAGAAGGATCCAGCATGGGCACTGGTCAGCCAGGAGAAGTATGGATCAGGCAGGGTAGGGACCTTCATGAATAAGCTCAGGGCACTTTAGGTCACATCCACAGTCAAAACGAACCTTCATCCTGTGCCTAACAATATTCACTTTGCCAAGAGCTTCTGAATAGAACCGGAAGGGCATGGTGGGGACAGGAGGAGGACACCTAAGAACATCCATTGTGTAGGCGAGGTTGGCATCTCCCATCTCCTTGATGCCCAGGAGACATCACAAAGGGCTGGTGGAGGGGGCAGAGCCTGGCGCCCTCCTGCCTAAGCCCATCTCCATGCATCTGTCCAGCCCCTTACAGGTGCAGTGGAGATGAGGCAGGCAGCAGGCCCTGCCTGGAAATAGACCTCCGCTCCCCAATGCTGACCAGACTGGTGGCAGGGAGAAGCCAGAGAGCAGCTTTTCATCGCGGGAGGGTGAGAAGCCTGGTAGGACCTGGGGAGGACTGGGTGGTGGTGGTGGGAGCTTCTCTGTATCACAGGGGACAGAGTAGTGGCCCCATGGCAGTGTCCCAGCTTTCAGCTTTTGTATGCTCTTGTTACTGGCGGTGACCTCTAAAAGCTGTGGCCTGGATGGAGCAATACTAGAAGCACACAAGAGACATCTTTAAGCAGATTAGAGGGAGCAGGGGAAATGGTGGTATCTGGACTCTAGATGCTCCTTACTGTACAGTTATCTTCAGTTACATCTGATATGGTGGTGAAAAGTTGCACTGATGTGGTGAGGTTGTATTGCCACACGATGGCATGCTCTCTCTTCAGCAGAGGTTGATGACAGTATGTCGCAACACGGGTGCTGAACATTTTATTCCCCTGATCCAGCAGCCCGGAGCACTTATTTGCCTGCCGGCAAGGATGAACTTTGGAAAGATCTAGGGGGCTGCTATTCTGATCAAAAGTGCAGCTCCATTTAAACAGGGTTTCAGAGGATGACAGAAACTCCAGCTCTGGCTGGGAGAAAATTCTGAAGACCGCAGAAACAGTGCGGAGGTGATATGAAATGTTTTGGTATATGTGAAATCTTTCTAGCACCTGCTAGTCAATGGTAGGTTAAATATTAAGAAAATTATGAACACACTCATTCTAATTCTACATCCATTTGGTTTAGTTTTATTCTCGTATAAACCTGTTGACAAAGGCAAAGAACAACTTTTGAATGTGTATTATATAGTGCCTTTCACACAGGATTTTTGATTACTTGGTCCCACCTCACTGTTTGCATTAAATGCAAAGAACCAGAAGCAAAAGCACAAACTGCTAAAGGATGACGYAAAATTTCCAGGGCTGGAAACGGTGCTGGCCCTTGACACCTGTCCACTGGGTGGGAAGATGATTTTAGAGATGAGCATATCTGCTGCTTTCTTTTGAGCTGCTGCAAAAACCTAAGTTCGCACACTCAGCACTAGATCTGGCATTCTTATATGAGAAAATGCAGTTTCATCAATATCAAAACTTTCCATAGGAACATGTTGATTTCAGCAACATTATATTCAGAAAAAAGACTATCAAAGCCAGTGTTCTTAATTCCAGCTATTACTGACAATGTTATTTGAATGGAAACCTGTGATTTCTTCTATTCCCAAGCTGTTGGTTTCTAAATAGATTTCATTTACTAGTTAAATTCTAAATTTCAGCAACAACCCCTATTTGTCCTTTTAGGGAGGCTGGAATGAAAAAAGGTGATTTTTAAAGGTCAGATTCCCAAGCAAAATGGGGGAAACAGATTTTTTTTTTTTAAATATAGGGGAAAATCTTTGATTCTGAAGGTAGTTTTCATTCTGAAGTTGGAACTGTATTGAAAAGTATTTGTTAGAGGTCAGATATGTGTTACAGGGCCTGAAGACAGCAAGTCCCTCTGCCATCCTGAACTCAATAGTAGTATAATGAAACTCAACAGGCTTAAAGACCATGATCACGCACCATCTCTTACTGCAAGCCGAGACAGTCCCAGCAGCTCTTCTAACTACTCTAAAGAGCTTTACTGTTCCAAGTATGTAAATACAAGGGATGTTTAATCTTAGTTGTTCTTAATGTCAACTAGGAAGTATCTGATTCTTGTTTGCTTTTACTTTGCATTAGCCATAATCTTGAATCAACGTCCAGCCAGTCATCATCACCTTCCTTGCACTCTTTCAAAGCTTCATCATTTGATAAAAAATCTGCAAAACCCCATCCATTTGCTGACTCTCCACAGAAGACGAGTTGGATAAAATTGTCCACAAGTGAGTAGACTGAAAAGAAGTAACTAAAAGACTCGTTCAGCTCTGCTGCAGAACTCTATCCATGTGTCATTTTTCCTGCATACAAAGTCTATGATGAATGGATTGGGGAAATGTCATCATACTGTACTGCTGTGTAATAACAACAGGTTAGACAGCCATCTGTGGAGTGGTTTAGGTAATGCTGATCTTACCTTGGGTCAAGTATAAAGTAACACATAAGAGTCCATTTTGTCACTATTTTTCATGATTCTATGGGTTTGCACAATTTTAAAATGTAAGAATGACCATTCTGGGCCAAGCCAAAGACCTATCAGCAACAGCTATAATTAATAAATGACCTAGGGACTGTTATTTTACACTCATATAGCTAATCTTTCTAACTCCCTACTTCCCAAAAGTGATGGTCATGTCCAAACATTGCAAAATCAAGAATGATCCCTGGCCTGTGCAAGGATTCATGCATGATGCTGGAGGAGAGGGCTAGTTTGGCAGGCCAAACCATGTTTGGGATGATGCAAATACATTAATAGCATGAATGATCATGCTCCTGTTCCCTGACCAAACTGAGCTTACTACTGTAGATGTAGCAATGTAGCCCAAAATCTTGTCTCTAGACAGGACAAATAGTAAATGCTTAGGGAGAACAAAAAAAGAGAGAGTAAATATGGAGAATGTTTCCCCTGGTGAACTCACCCAGCTTCTGGTAATCCGTGATTTAGGTAGCAAGATGGATGTTGTATCTGCCTCGTGTTTACTAGTCTTTGCTGGACCTGCAGCCACTGAATATGGTAGAATGAAATTCTGCTTCTTTAGTCACAAACTTTTGTTATAGTTGACAGATCATTATTTTCCTAATCACTGAGACCTATTGGCTGGGTGTCACTTTTGCCACTCTTTCTTCTATAACCCCGGCCTCATCTGAGTGTTGTTATATGATCCAGATGTTTTCCATGGCAGAACTACTGTTCAAACTGTTATCATAGTTTGTCAAGATTATTATATTATACTTCTCTAGGGAGTCCTAATCCAACTGCATCATTTAGCTCTATTCAATGAGCCCCTGCTAACACCATTTTCCCAGACCATTTTTTTGTTACAACACTTTTTCTCTTTGAGTTTTTCTACTAAATCCGAGCCTTTCTTTCTCTGTTATGTTGTATATGCATGGGATGATTAAGGGAATATGGGCGATTTATTCCAAGCCACCTAAAAGCAAAATAGAAAGGGGAATGTGCTCACTGATTCTAGAGGTCAACTTCCACTTTATTTACATACCACAGTTCCCTGTACAATGCATGGCAACATATAGACACTAAAGACTGGACGCAACAGGTAGCATATTGAAGGCAGAGCTATCTAGCAGGAAATGTTGAAGAGAGTTGTGTTTTGAAAATTGTCCTTCTCTCTTAGATTTAGTAATCTATACAAAAGCTAGATTTAGGCTCCTGAATCCTTGTTTTGGATACAGGCAACTAGACGTTTTTCTTTTTGGATACAGAGGAAGCAAAGACAAGATACCACATTTTATATAAGAAATGTGATGCTTATGGTACTCAGCAAGGATGGGGGACCTCTGAGCTCCTCAGTCTGAAGTTCTTCAGGCTCAGCAAATCCTATTTCCAATAGGAGTGCCCTAACCAGCTGGCTAATAACTAAGTAAAGATGCAGGAACCCCCTGCTTCCTTCCAGTTGACACTGTGAAGATAAGACCCCCAGATTTATGGAGACAGTGGAAAAACAAGCAAGAGGAAATAAGGTTCTCTAGCCAAGTGATGAGGCGTGAATGGGGGAGTCCCAGGTTCTGCTCCCTGCTCTGGGGCTGTTATATTAAAGAGTCTTGAGTGAAATGCATGTGTTCATGCCTTGAGAACAGCAGAAATGTGACTAAGCTGCAGATCTACAACCCTTGATTATTCTCTTTGTGGCACTGTATGGATTAGGTTCTTTGCTGTGTAGAAGGGCAGAAGAGTATTTATCACATACAAGCGTACAAACATACACATTATCAAAGCTATTATTGTAGTTCATTGATATTAAGATTGATCTTAGAGAATGAGATCACAGCTGTACCACTGATGCACATTGTACGAACATGTAATAGTTTACCCTTTAAGTAATCAAAGCAGAGAAAGTGATGGAAAACCTTTTTGTATGCAAACAGAGAACTCGTTGTGATTTACCCTTTTCAAATAAATATAGAAAATAAATTTCAAATGGCCTTGTTCCTTACTAATTTTAATTTCTTTCAGTGAACAAAAAGGACTCAGAGTTTGAATGGACATTTTATCCTCCATTTGGGCTGAATACCTACCATATTGGGAAACGATGCTTCTTTGATGGTCTCTTTCTCTGAAACAAAACCTCTACAATGGAAAGAACACTGGAGACTTGTTTGGGAAGAAAAAGACATGGTGATGTCACTAAAGAATATCATAAAAGAATTTGGGACAAACTTGGCATATTGCGTTAGGTCCAAGATACAGCTGAGGCTGATCATGCAATCCACTCTGTGAACGCACAATAAAGGAGAGATATCTCAATGACAAGCACATATCTACCTACACATTCCTTGCAACTTATACCAGCCTTACTATGGATCCTAGTATAATGAGAGGTGACAAACGCTGGCTGAAGCTACAGGCTTTGAGACTTGAGTCAGCACCGCTTTCTCTAGGATGTGCAATATTTTGTACATTCAGACGCACATTTTAAAACCTGCTTCCTTGGCACAGGAAGCACCAGGTTGGAACCTAGAAGTCATAGGCTGTGCAAATCCCAGTCATGCTTGAAACCTTGACCGTTTTGTCCTTTCCCATAATCAACTCCTGACTCTTACAAAACCATGAAAACAGACAGTTCAATATTTACCTCAATCTGCTCTGCAACTTTTTTGAGTGTTAACCTCTTCCTTTTAAAGATATTTACAGGTCTTTGTATAACACATGGGCATTTTTTCATATGCCTTGTTTATTTGTAGCTGACCATCAAACGGTCAAGTACACATTGTTCTTCAGTGAGAAAGAACATTACAAATGTCTACAGAATGAGAGTGTTGACTTTAGCTGATGTGTATGTTTTTTTGGTATGTCCAAAGAGAGCATCTCTTATATTCAAGAGAACTCAGTTCTTCATACCATTAATTAGTGATGCATTATATTTTACATAATTAAATGTGACAATGCCTTTTGATATGGACAATTAAGCTTATATTTGTGAGCAATGGTATAATTAACAGTATAGACACTGTGCCATTTTGGAATTTGCTTTCAGTGAGGCTAATAACATCACATAGCTAAAATGCAATTGAAAGTTTATCTTTAATTTAGTTCTATCCTTTGCAATTAATCTTTTTAAGACAGTCAGATTAGAAACAGGATGTTCAGTCATAATGACTTCAATGAGACTTCATATAGAAAACTCTGTTTTTTTTAGGCTATTTCAATAACAGATATTGTAAAAAAAWTCTTCTTTGCAGAAAATACATTATATGAATTTATAAAAAACCCTTTTTCTTTGGAAGATCCTGGGGAAACAAATTTTCTGGAAGAAATTCTATGCCCCTGACTTCTCTGGGCAACCAAACTTTTCTTTAAAATTACTGAAAGATTTGACTGAAAGTGTGTACCAAGGCTTACTTTCATAACAACAGGGATAGAATAAAGGTGGCAGAGACCCTGACACATTTTGCTGCTGGAAAATCAGATTCTCTACAGCTGCAATTCTGAGGAATAGTACACGATAAAAGTAATACTTTTCTACTCATATGATCATTCATCCAGGAACCCTTGGGGTATTTTATGACTATATCTAGGCTGCTAAATTAAACAGTGCCAGAGGCTGGGCACTGGAACTTTGATTTTTGGATTGACCAGTTTTGTATAGCCCAAATCTGTTAATGGGGTTCCAGAATATTTTCCCACATGATTCCTATGTACACTGAGGATTTGGCATATACCACAAACCGTTCTTAAGAATCACTTTGGATGCATTTTTTTAACCAAAAATGCATTTACCCATTTTTGGTTAAACAAGAATTTAATAGCATGGCTGTGGTCATAGTGAGCCTGCTGAAGCACTGGTACTGGTTAATTCACTAATACAGATGTCATCTGCCTCTGACACAGGCGTACTTCATTACATAGTCAGCTGACGCTATATATGTTTGATAGATTGAAATATCAGACTTTGCCAGGCAATGCAGGGCCATTGAGTCAGCTCTGACTACTTTTAGTCTCAATATTTCTAAGTTAGGACATAGATGGGAATGGCATTAAAAAATTTACTAACCATTGCTTTTATTCTAACATAACATTATTGAAATACACAGACCAGAATCTTTGAAGTTATACCAGTCTTTAACAGAGGATCAGGCAGTTAGATTTGGGCATCTCCGTCTACTGCTCCAGCAATGCATGTAGGAGTCAGCTAACCAAATTAACCAAGACATCTTCAATGTAAATGTCTACATCTGAGATGATTTTCTAGACTTCTTTTATAGCCAATGGAGGAAAATAAGTGCTTATTAGTCGTGATTCAGCTCCTTCATTCTAACCTAGATGTTCAAAACAGGTCAGATGAATTGYAAGCCTTTAAGTGCATATTTTTGAGAAAAAAATGAGAAAAATTAACTTAGAAAAAATTAGGCTGAATCTGGTCTCTGAACTTCATCTAGACCAATTCTGTTCTCAAAGCAAGATTAACTGCAATCTGGCTGCTGAGGGGCTCTCTGTGGGCTTTCTCTCTGGCCTAGAAGGGGAGAGGATTAGCTTAGACATGGCTGCTTACATTGTGCATGTCCATGGATAGGCAGATAAATCCTTCCCCCTCTATCCTGTTTTCCTGTATGTTTGCTGATCATTCTGATGGCAACTTCTTCCGATAACTGTTAAGAACATCTGGAGCACAGTTTCAACAGTTAAAAGTAAGAGAAAAACTATGGGATGTGATGAAGAAAAACTATATTCAGACCAGCAGAAGCATCCACAAAGCTGAACTAATGCCATAATCACAGTTGAAGGAACACCGTTCTCTAGAAAAGTCATATTCAGACCTTTTGCAAATTTCAGTTGGCATGTAAAGTGAAATCTCTTCTGTAAGAGGTTGTATTTTCTTCATTAGACCTGAGGTACAAATACAGTGAGGCAGCTCATATTGACTTTATGGGTGGGATTTAGTTTGAAATGAAATCACCTAAATTTAGCTGCTTACAGGGAAGTGCCTATAGTCTCTCTAGGTATCTTAGCTGTGCTGTAGTCAGTGGAGACCTAGTCAGTGTGCAGTCACCAGAGCCTAGAGAAAGATTTAGCTAACCAGTGGCTAGGGGCACAGTACAGATGTATAAACATAAGTGTCTTGTGCTGTTTAAGATGCCCTGAGGTATCCTTCCTGTCTGTCCTCATCTGTTGTTCCAGAAGGACAAGCACTGTAGGCCTTGTCTTGTGTCACATCTGCCAGCCCTGTGTAGGCAATTGACTTGCATGTCCTCACATGGCCTTTGAATTCCACCCAAGGTGTTTTATCTCAAATGGCATTTATTCCTACCAACCTGATAGGTTTTCAGGTAGCATCTTTCATAAGTATTATCCTGTCTCTGAAAAAACATTCCTTCTGAATTATCCACAATCCTTCTACAAGTTGCAGGGATGTGTACAGAACACAAAAGCTTCTCTCCCAATACAGCTATGGCAGGGCTGTCATAATTAACACAGCTGAAGTTCTTAGGGGACATCCACTATTGCCTAGGAATTTTGAAAAAAAAAGCTAAAGACTTAGGGAAAATGTCTATGGAATGAAATTTAGGAAATCTGAGTTCCATYGCTGACTTTGCCACTGACCTATTGGGTAAGTGGGTCAAGTTGCTTTATTGCTATGTGTGTCCATTTGCCCATAAATTAAATTCAGATGACACTGCTTCTGAAGGCTTTGAGATTCTTGAATGGAGTAGTGATGTATAAGAGCTGAGCAAAATTACTAAAAGCTTATAATAATGAATACAGATTCTGATTCAAATTGCTGCTGTATCTTTTAGCCCCTGAGAAAGAAATGCCAAGAAAGTAAAAGAAAATTATGTTACAAAAGTTTTAGGAAAAATCAATTACAAAATCATGAAATAAGCAGAGGAGCAGAGGCAGTTATATTACGCCAAATAAATAATTCATGCAGTTAAGTCAAAGAAATTTAGCTCATGTTGCTTGTCTGATAAAGATATAATGCCCTATTTTATTTATTACAATATTGATAGGAATCGAYTGCAGAAATGGTATTCCAATGGTAACTCCTTGTGACAACAATTATGAATGTCCGGAACAGAGCTGGAATTTTCACAAATTTGGATCAATAAGGCCAGTTGTGAATTGTGGCTGGTAAGCTCATAACATGGAGATCACATCTGATCCTTTGGTAAATCATTATGAGTCATTCCTGACTACAGAGGCCCCAAGTAGGATGGGACAGTATTTGATTAAATGTAATTAAATAACTACCAGAGATTACATAAAATAAAATGCAATGAATAAAAGAGTCAAGATATAACAGCAAAATGTTCCAAGTTTTTTTTATCATTAGGATCTCTAATAGACTCAAATATCCAAAATAACCAGATAGTTCTGAAATCCTGATTCTTCTCCATGAAATTCAGGAGTATTTTTACCAATGTTAAGGGAATAAGATAGTACTCAGTCCTCACCAGATGAGCAACAGGCCCGGTTCTTTAAGACCCAAATGTTTCTTCCCCACTTTCTTTACTCACATAATTTAATGTGTCAAACATAGTAGCCATCTTAGACAACAAAAATAAAATGACAGTTTTCCATAAATATTGATTACAGAAAATGATGGATGAGATCCAGTCTTCATAATGTCTATTTAATGAGATAACTGTCATTACAGATATTTTAAAGAGTCATGATTTGCCTTTGCAATAGTACTTCAAGTAGGCATATCTTCAGAGAGAAATATTTTGTCATATTCTAGAATATGGTTGTTGTGAATTTTTCAGGCTGATTTTAAGCTGCTGTCTGAATATGAAAACTCAGATAGACTGGTTCACAACTRAAGAAAATCTTTGTAAGGAAGTCGTATTTACATGAAAAAGTATGCCTGAATTTCATGGCTTTGCTGCAAATTAAGGCAGCTACAAGCTGGTGCAATAGATAAGTAGTCAGAGCTGTGTTAGTCGCAAGCGAAAACTGTTGTCCAGGAGCAAGATACTGAGAAAAGTRATGCTTATTGACATGAGATCTTTTTATTCATGCAAGACTGGAGTTGTATATAGAAAGTGAAGTCCAGCACTAATGGGACACCTTGAAAAGAGAAGGGAAAGAGAATGGCTGCTTTTAAATCAGATTCCTGGCCTAAATAATACTTGTGCTAGTGAAGGTGGGCTCCTAGCTGCCCGTTTTAGACACTTAATTTCCTAGATTTTTGGTTTCTGTTTTCCTGCAGTAGAAGTAGGGCAGAGTCACCTGTCTTTAGCTATGTAAAAGTTAAGCACCCAAATAACAAGTAGCTGTATTTTCTCTCTTTTGTTAATGGAAAGAGAGAAACTTCCCAAAGCGTGATTCTCTGTGTCAGTCTTGGGAAGGTCTAATCTCRTTCCAGACTTGCTGCTCTCTGCTTGGCTATAGACAAGGTCCCTAGCTTGGATGGCTAAAATCTGGTAAAACAGATCGTGTTTGTGTTTATGTTGCTCCCCATAGGCAACCGAGAGAGGTAGGACCTCTGATGCCTCCAGAGGGAAGTTCTGTTACTGTGCTTAGATACTTCAGTTAGTTGGACAGGACCTCCTGTGGAAGGACTTCAAAGGTATCCTTGCACTTTTGCACTTTAGCATAGTGGGATTATATTCAGCTAGACTGATCTGGATTACTGATAACCTCATTACTAACTACACCTCCCATTTGGAGAATAACCAGGATTTTTGTAAAGAATTCTGGATAAGACTGCAGTTATGGGCTGGCTGCCAAAGCTGGAAAGTTTTTAATGGTGACTGCTTTGGAGAGGAGAAGAGGCCTTTTCCTAACAAAGAAAAATAATAACACCTGAGATATGAAGGTGTTAGGTGGAATGGTGGTCATGGTTAGAGAGGTGGAATTCAGGAGAGAACAACAGTGGAGAAAACAGCTTCCTTATGGGTCTCAGGAATAATAGACAACTCTCTAATGACATGTGAGATCACATTAGGTCACAAGCAAACCAATAATTAGCTCTCTGGAGAAAGCCTGACTTTACTTCTGACTTTATCTTGCAGAAATGAGAAAGCCCCTTGCAGGCAGGCTTTCTCAGGTGGGATGGTAGCAGGTTTTTATAATGTGACAAAGAACAGGATAGTGAACAGTGTAAAAACACTAAACTTGAAGTATGAGCTGAGGTAAAATACAGTTCGAAGTAAAATATGGAATTATGGTCCACAACCAAAAGAAGGGTGGTGATGRAGATTTTCTTCTATTTTCAACAAAGCATTTCAGCACATATATAATTTTAAGCATATGAGGAATCCTACTGAAGTCGTTGTATATTCCTCAATATTTAAAACTATACACATGTTTAAGAGCTTTGGGTAAAAGAGCATTTCCAGGTTATGTATAGATAAAGCTGAACTGTACARTGGAAGTAACTTAGGGAGGACGTGGGAAAATTACCTAATGGACTTATTGTGGAATGGAATATACTGGAATATCTGAATAAGAAAGCAAATTTCATGACTGAAATGCAATTTGAGTCTGCTTATAAAATTCTATAGAGTGCATTTGAAATGCAGTCATTTTCTTTTTTTAATTGAGTACTAGGAAGGCAGTTTTGCTGAAAGCAACCCAGATATTGACATGCTCCTTCATTCAGCAAGCTATGAAAGCTTTACAACTTTATTTTCTTTTGCAGCACAACATATAAAAAGAGAGCAGATACATTTATTCCTCTCCAGTACTTGCCAGAGGCTCCAAAGTAAGTATTTATTTTTGAGTAGGGGGTAGAGCTACGAGCATGTGAGACTGGTATGGATCACAGTTGGACTTGAAGACTATATATACAGTAGTAAATTAAATGGTTCCAGGGCACAATCCTGGACACTGTGCAGGACTGTGATCTTCTGTACTGTTAAATTGTTCAGATGATCCCTGATACTCTTCTAGTCTCAACCGAACAGTACTTTCCAAAATAACTCCTAGGCATAGACTGGGAACTGGCTTGACCTGGACCTCAGTTTAAATAAGCAGTCTGCAGATAACCACCTTCCTGGAAGTAAGAGAATTTAGTAGTGCTATGGTATTTAATAGTACTGTTTAATATTACATGGTGAGAGTGTGCCTAGAGTCTTCACAGTCAAAGAAGGGGACAAGCTCTGCTAGGTTTATCAGGGCTAAKCATGGAGCAGATGAGTCAATATCAAGGAATGTAACTAATATAAAATAAGATGAACACCTGACCTTTTGAGTGTGGTTAATCTCATTGAACTCTAGGAGAGGGATCTAACTCACTTAAATTTGACAGATTGAAGGCTACATATATAAGGCCTAGACACGGTGTCTAGTAMTATTTAAGGTGCCTTAGTTTATCCTGCCTGAACTTCACCTGCCGGCCCAGAAGGGCGCAGGTCTGCCATAGATCCTGTAGGACTCGTGTGGGCACTTCATCTCTGTAGTCAGTGAAAAGAGGCACCTCCAGAAAGTAGTTCAGCCCATCCTTGGGCACACAGGGCAACTTGCCTTCTGAAGGGCAACATCCCCAGGCTTTTGATTGCCAAAGGCTGAACAGATCAATAGGCACCAATATGCAGGTGCCTACAGGTGGGTGCCTGCAGCTGTGCTAGAGACTCGGCTCAGCTGTCCACAAAGAGGTGTCGAGGGCAAGGGAGATTGACTGGGAATCCTGCCCGGCCTCCTGCTGCCCCTCCAGATGGGCTTCGGTCTCCTATGGGCCCTTTCTCATATCTGACAGACTTGTGAGGATGTCTTGGATACTTTTGCATGTCTCAGATGGTGCTAGACAGCTCTGTTTAAACAACTGAGCTGAGAACCACATTGACAGTAAAGGGGATTTAGACACTTCCCACTCCAGTAGAAATCTCCAGTAGAAATCCATAGATATCTACATAGAAGTGTCAGTCTCGAGCTGATTCCCACCCTTGCTATCCTGTGTTTTTYCCTTCATCTTCAAGTTCCCCCAAACAAGCATCTGCATTGAGCTTTCTAGCAAAAGTAGGTAGCATCTTTGGCAAAAGCAGAGTGCAACTTTGTTGCAGTTTCCGCTAATTGTCAAAGAGCTCCCCTTCCTTTCTCTTTAAACCCATATATCCAGATCCTGATATCCTCTAAACCATTTTCAGGAATTCAGGAAGGCATGTTTCTAAAGGAGTGGTTTATTTTAAAGGTCCTGTGAGAAATTCCTGCAGAATTTCAGTTGCTGCAAATCTCTAGAAAATGTGAACTGGCCGGAGCTATTCAATTTTCCAGATTTTTSTAAATATTTTGTAATAATTATTTTCTCTTGCTCATTGGAAACACATAGGATGAAATTTTCTATGATGATTCCTGCTTTAGAATTAAATCATTACATCCTGTAAATGGAACTAGGTCATAGAGCTTGTCAATTTTTTAAGCATGCTAAGACACCAAGGAATTAAAATATTAAAGAAATGCCTTACAAACAACAACACAATAAACTGTAATAAATTTACAATAAAATATAACGTACTTAAAAATTTTAAGTCAACATATTAAATATACATAGCTTTCAAGAGAAACAAATTTACTTTTTTTTCTAAGAGGTATCCCAGTCAGTTAAAAAAGGAACCCTCTATTTGAAGGCTGCCACCAAACATGCTTTGCATATGTACATAAATGGTGAGACTGTGACGTTCTACTGAGGCCAGTTGCACTTGTTGAGGAATAAGGACTCAGAAAGCCACACTATTGCATTCCGTGAACTTTGCAGTTAACTTGTTTGCTTGTGTTCTCTCCAAAGTGCACCTTTCCATGTGAAGGAGAAGCAGAAAGAATTAGCAAAAGAAAAGGGTGAGGTGAAGAAACTAGATAAATGGAAACCTGCTCTTCTGTTGCCTCACACTGCTTGGTCCTTCAGCATTGCAGAAAATGGAAAAAAAGGGTGACTCAGAGTAGAGGTCATCTTCCAGAAATAACATGACAGATGTCCTGAGAAGCTGTTGCAGTTAGTCAGGCAAGTATCTTGCTTTCTTAAGGAACTTTTCTATTGGCATTTGCTCATTATTGCATCAGTTGTTAGGCACATAACATGACACAAGAATAAATAGTTAATGCAAAAGCTGAAGTAGCCAGTCTYTTGTCCCATCCTATGCTGCTTCCTCCAGGTGGATCATGTCTATGAATTAAAGATTGCATTTAAATGGCTGCTTTTATCTGTATAGCTTCCAGAGCTACAATTTATACATTCTTCCTTAGACTGCACAGATGAAGTCTTAGTTATGGACTCCTTTTTGCCTTGCCTTCCTGTGCTGCCTTCCACCCAGGCCTCCTGGGGGTTTTCCAGTGGGAATATCATCCTTTGGGATGCAAGGAGGGTATTCTTTCCATTTCAAGAAGAGGTTTGTTATGTGCCTTTCCGTAGGTTGTGAAATTCTAGCTCCATTTAMGTCAATGTTAAAAATTCCACTACCCCTGCTGGGACCAGAATTTTATCCTTTGCCTTTAGCAAAATGAGGACAGCCCTCAGAATATCTGCCTCCTGACCTTGCTTGTTTTCTTTAGTATCAGGGGAATGGAAGCCAGCTCATACCCAAACTGATAACCTGATAGCAGAACTCATGTATAGCTCCTATTCCCAAAAGTTTATAATATGTAAAATCAAGATCCCAACAGCTGTAAGAGAGAGCAGAGGAAAAGAACAGTGAGAAGAATACACGCTTTCTCAACTAGGTGACAGCTGGGAAGTCACAAATTCATGTCACTTAAGGATCCAGAGACAGCGACAACAGTTGGTGCCCTAATCCTCTTTCTTTTTCTTTCTTTTTTTTTTTTTGTGTGTGTATGTGAGTGTGTGTGTGTGAATTGGCACCAGGGAACATCTTGTTATTAGAGCTTGGCTTCGGGCTAGTTTGTAGAGAAGCCCTGTATTGCAGGAAAAATTTTGTGCTTGGCACTTAAGTTAGCCTTTTTACTGTTCAAAGGAGCTTTTAGCTGCTCTCCGAGTGCACCACTGAGACATATTGCTGATAAAAATGCTTTTCAACTTACCTATTGATGCAGAATAGAAAGACACAGTTCTAAAGCATTCATTGTACCGTGGCAATGATAGCACTGTGAAAGCCAYGACAAGCAAGGTCTCCTTAGCTGTTTGCTTTATTTTTCTCCTTTCTCCTGGCCTGCTATTATTCTCACTGACTTTAGGCTTTTCAGATGGTTTTGCAACTTTACTGCTCTGATATAAGCACTTTTTTTCCCTTCTTCTTCTTATTCCATGGAAAATATCTGAAACACAGTATTTTTCTGGCTATTTTGGGGTGTCTCAGGATGAGGATGACCCCCAAAATTAAAGTTACCCAGATCAGTGTTTGGTTCTCTTGGAAGAGATTATTAAAATCCTCATGGTGGAGTCAGAATGTTTGCATTAGAGCRTCCCCAATGCCATGCCATGTTCCCTGTTGTGCCCGGGTACTGCACCAGCAGTCTTTCCTTTGTTCCTTAAAGCAGTTTTCTGAGTACAGTTTTTTCTGGTACCAGAAGGACTTTTAGTTTTCCYCTGGTGGGTTTCAAGCCTTATTGGCCATGCTGGATTCAAAGCTGTCCAACCTCACCTTGCTTGCAAAGTGAGAAAAAGATACRAACTGTCACATGTCGTATTGAACATAGGCTGTCTGGAAAGAAGATTCATCAACTCTTGAGCATCAAAACATTAGGATTAATCTAACCTAACTACCGCCATCTAAAAGTCAGCTCATCTAGGCTACAACTTTAGGTTGGCTCTATAGCTTAAAGAGTAGGAGCTTATAGAGAGGGAGGCATCTGGACAATGGTTATTAATGTCATATAAGGCAAGGAATGTAAGCTAGGTGGGATACATTATCTTCTCAACATAGAGGATGACTTGCTGAGATTAAATGTTTAGCTTTGAGACCAGTAAAAGTAGATGAGAGTCTCATCCAAAGAAACTATTTCATAGCTGACCTAAGGTCACTTGCCAGGAGAATATGCTGGGAAGTCTCCTATAAAACAGGAAATATGAGGCAGAGAGTTCAGAAGAAGCCAGACAATGAGGAAGAAGGGAACTGAGGGTATAAACAGGATTGCTGAGTTTTTATGATCTGCATGCATGTAGCTTGAGTTTGCAGAAACAGACTATGAATGTGAACTAATCCCATCTTTCTTCTGTGGTCTTCTGACACGTTAATAGCTGGTCCCTTTTGGAGCTGCTATTTGCTTTGATAGAGGTTATCACTCTTTCAGTACAGAAGGAATGACTATATGTCTCCCTTCATGTGTTATTACTGCTTATTAATACAAATAACTACCTAGCCATAAGAATAAGGCTGAAGTTTGAGAACAGGACTCTGAAGATAAAGCAGAAACCCAAATTAGCCAACCCTTGACTCAGTGAGCTGAGCAATGCCTTTATTTCTCCACTGGTGAGCTCATGAATCTCACCTCTGCCTTGCAGATTCCTATTCAAGCCCAAAATCTCCCTGGAGCAAGGGCAGCTGATGCAGAAGCCAAAGCCCTAGCCTTCGTTCACTTATGGTTAATTGGATATCTCATAGAGAGATGGCTGGGGAGTGCTAGCTGGCCTAGCACAAAATTGCACCAGGACCTTTCCAACCATCTAACAGTAGAGGAACAAATTCCTGTGCCCAGACCTGTTGGCACTGTTTAATTCACTAGTGTACAGGCACTCATTAATTTAATAGAGTGCAGGTACCTATTTAGACTGAAGCATATCAGAACTCATGGAAATAAATTGCTCTAAGGAAGAAAGAAAAGACCATGCCCAAGGCTCTTGCAGAATCACATAACCTGTTAGGAGAAGATGTCCAGCTAATCCAACCTGGCAATCTACGACCTATGATACAGAAGAGGGTAAAAGTTTCCTAAGGCTTTTCTCAACCTGGCACAAAGGAAATTTCTTTCCCCATATCTTGCCATTGGTTTGAGAATGACAGTAAGAATATTTTCTACCGTGAAGAGATGAATTTATGATGCTTCAGAGAAGGAGAGAAAATAACTATATGTCTCAAGTCAGTTATTCAGTGGGGGAAAACATTCCTTCCTGACTCCTGTAAACAACAGGCTGAGGCCCAGGAATGTTGTATTTTAGGATAGTCAGGTCATCAGTGGAGAGGAGGCATGGATRTTATTGGCATTTTAGGGAAAAAACGCAATTTTTTTTCTCCTCAGACACAGCAGGAAAGTAGGTAGCTGCTCTCCAGGAAGGACCACAGTCATCTGTCTCACTTCTTGCTCCCTCCTTCCACAAGCACATATTTTTACCAGAAGCTCATTTAAATAATGCTGCAAGGGAGCACAGCTGATACTGGTTTGGGTTTGTCCCAGCCAAGTTCAGCAACCTAACTGAGACCTCCAAATTAGGAATGTAGTTGCCTTTACCCAGCAGTGGCTCACAATCTTGGWCATGGGCTTTCTTTACAATCAGTGAGGAAGAAAGTCACTCTTAGAGGATGGATCAGCCTACCTCAGATCTGAGCTGCTCTCTGGAAGTRCCTCTGCATCCCTATTGCCAAAAAACCTAGCGCAACTGCTTCTCTCTAAGGGTCTCATTTCGATACCTAAAGCGAGGTGGGATAAAATCAGACTGCTAAAACCACTGCCTTTTCTGGTAATGTGATCCAACATTAAATCACTAGCAATGCTGGGAAACAGCATCTGATTTCAGGGTGAAATTTGTCTAGCTTCAGCTTTTAGCCACTTGATCTTTCTACATTTTTTCAGCAAAATTGCAAAACTTCCTCTTTACCAGCCATATATCTTCTCCGGGTGTGTCTACACCAAGCAATCAAATCACCTCCTAAAGTCATCAATAAACTGAATAAATTGAGTGGTGTTGGGTGATTAGAGTCTTGCATTCTYTGGAGGTCAGTATCATTTATCTGAGAACTGAAAAATAGGTTTGGCTTACTTTGCAGAGTAATTTGAAGATCTATCAGATAATGGTCCCCATCCTGCTCCAAYAGAATGCAGCAAGACCTTTGTCATTGATTTCAAGTGGAGCAAATTTAGACTATGATGTTTAAACACTCTGAAGATGAAAAATGCTACTGTGCAGCTCAGCATTTATTTTTACTTTGGAGCATAGACTGTGGGAATAGTTCAAGGTCTGTCCAAAGCCAACATCCTGTCTCCAGCAATTGCTCGTGGTGAAAGTATTAAGGGGAGTTGATGAATTCTGAAGTAAGCAAGTTTGGGAATAACCATCCATGCCTGATATCCATCTTAACTCCTTATAGCTAGAGCTGAGGTACTGATGCATGATCTTTTATAATCCTTATGAAACAACTACTGTTAATTATCTGAACTCACAGTCTACCTTCTCCACAATGTACCTTATATTCTGTTTTTTAATCACACCATATACTCATTGGCTAAGGCCAGAGGGACTATTCAGTTAAACTGTGTGAAATTTYATGTGAAACGTGAAAAAAATCACCTAGTAATTTTTCCTCGAAACCTAGTTCATGAGGGCTAATATGAACTATAGCAGATGTCTTAGAAAATAATGCTTTGTTCTAAACCCCTCACTGATCTTCACCAATAGACATTTTCATGCAGCTTCTTGAAATCTGCTGAGTTTCAACATTAACCATACCACATACCTTGATGTCATTTCCTGCCATTGTATCATCTATTTTCAAGCAACTTTTTCCTGAMTAAATTATGGCAAAGTCATATTTTAAGTTTTTCTTGGAAGTACTAAATACTTAGATAGCTGCAAAAATGGTCTATTCTTTTTACTTGGAACACTTTCAGCARCATGAGTAGGKTTTTTTTTCTTTCAGTATGTGTTTTGCAAATTTATCTCAACTTTCTACTTCTACTGCTAGTTTATTCCTTATTCTAATATTTTTAAACCCTCCTTTTAGGGAAATTAATAAAGTACTGAACAGGAAAGAAATCAGCCAGAGTGAAAGGAACTATACTGCAACTCTGCAGAAGTTATACTACAGTGCTATGTATTGCACTAGAAACTGAAATGTTTCTCAGTTCAAGAGTCAGTTCTGTTAGTTACAACAGTTCTAGAATGAAGATGTAGTTTTCTAAATTCATTTTAAATTTTTCTATATGAGATTCATTTATATACMTGGTTGTCCCTGAAGAATAAGCTTTTGAAATTCTTGCTTCTAGAGCCATCAGATGTATTACGCTCCCTTCCAATCTTCCTTTATTCTTTCTGGCCCCAGRTATTGTAGCTATACGCAGGTATCCAGAGCATGACTGGGTGGTCACAGTCACCTCACCTTAACCACTCAGAGCTCATCCGCTGAGCCATGCAGACTGGCCATGCATGTGCTTGGAGGGCAAGTGCTTGCTCTGCCACAGAAATGGCAGAGGAAGGAATGCAAAATGTGAACAATTTTGTGTTGAATTAATGTATTGCGAACAATTTGCTTCTGGTCACTAGTGGATGTCTGTTCATGTCTGATAGTTTTTATTATTAACTTGCCTTATAAGGCAAGCATATCTTCCTTCCACACCCAAATATTTAATTTTCTTGACAAAATTACACTGACTGAAAACCTTGAGCAATCAAGATTCAGACCAGCAACCACTCTTCTGCTATATTAAAAAGACATGTCTTTGGAGTAGGATTCCTTTCAGGCCTGCAGGAGGAGAAGCGGCAAGTGTATATCATCAGTAAAGTAAGGTTTCTAGTGGGACTCAGAAATTACTTCGAACCCTGCAGGGCTGTAGGGTACAGAACTTAAAAGCTGTGGCAATTTTAAATTTTGATCTTTCCTAAGAAAGCTCTGTCAGTGCGATTTGAYGCAAATAATGGCAATATGTGTACCTAGCAACTCTGCCTAGCAGTCTATAGCAAGCTCCCCAATAAGTGACTATAATTTAATAAAAGCTAGACATAGCACTCTAGACAGTATATTAGAAGCACTACCATTCTTGAAACTTCTGTCTTCATTCATTTAGGAGTAAAATCTAGCCCTGCTGAAGGCAATAGGTGTTTTGACTCCTGTGTAACTCTCGCAAGTAGGATTAGTCAATAGATTCAGAAATGATTCTCCCAATAGCCAACAAACATCCAGTCATTCTACCTAAAAGGTGTTTATGAAATCCTAAGTGATCATTACAATTTACACTCTCCTTTCCATCGCAGCTCTAGCAAGAACTTGTTTGCTMTGAACTATTGCTTAGACAATAAAGTATACTGAAACAATAACTGGTTGGTTTTCGTTAGTGGTATGTAAGCTCAAGAAATTTTTGAATCCCACCGGGTGAATTCCAGCCATCTGCAGGCTCACAGACTTGCTGACCGATGGAGCTGACTTGACCTGTCTGACAGATGTACTGATCGATTGGTCAAGAACATCCTGTTGTCTTTTCTTCTATAACCTCCAGGACCATTCATTACCTCATTCAAATTCTAAACACTGTCCTTGATGAAAACTGCTAAATATCAGGTGATAACAGGTTATTCATCTTTTATCCCTGTCTGCACACATGCCAACTGTTATCTCACCTCTGGTGGTACGCTCAGTCTGTTTCTAAATGGGGAGAAACACATGATCAATCCCTCCAATTCCCATTGATTTGTTATCTATAATATTACCCTTCGATAAGGGCAGGATCATGCCAGCTAAGCTGACCTGTCTAAAACCAGGCATCTAAGCTTTTCAAAAATAGAGAGCAATAGGCACCTCCAGGTGGTGATTTATTCCATTTTGCCATATCCCATGTCAAGCTGGATGGCAAGAACCTCTCTATGAACACACCTTATAGGTTGCCCCCTTCTCCTTATCACCCATCTACAATAATTCCGATCCTGACTGGATTCACTACTGACTAAAAATTCAACAGTAACATCCTGCTTCTGCATAGTGCTGCTAAAGCCCTTGGGATTTATGGTGAAGCCAGACACTGTGCAGCACAGGAAAGGTTAGCAAACTCCAAACTGATCTTCATACACATGCAAGAGAAGCACATGCCAAGCAGTGCCTTTCTATTTTTTTCTGAAACCATGATAGATAGAGGTTGCTTATCTAGGCACAGTTGACTTTGAGGAATTCAAGGCAATTTCAAAAAGAAAAGAGTGTTAGATGCACAATGTTCAGAGGTAACAGGATGGATTTAAGATTTAGACAGGAAATAAAAGCCTTTAAATGAAAGGGTCATGAATTCAGTTTTTGTGAATAGCAASGCATCAAGCCAAGTAGGATGGAAGYATTTCTCTGTATTTCTTAAGATGACTTTGCAAAATTGCTACTGCTACCATCCAATAAATACGTTGTCCAATCCATACATACCTCGTGAYCAACTTCACTGAGGTCAAAAACTTGGAATATGTGTAGGCTTAGAAAGAGGAAATTAAAATTAGTATATCCCAGGCATTTGTGCCTGTGTTTTAGCATAGCTGTTTGCTTTATTTTTCAAGTCAACCTGTTGCAGAATTTTCAGTGCTGAGCAATAATAATAGTTTAGGTACATAGATAGGTACTATTTTAAATCTTAATCCTATAATATCTAATTTTCTTGAAACTCAAACTTCTTTAGAGAAGATATATTAACATCTTAAAAATACATTAAACAATGGAATATGAAAAGTTTTCATTGCTAATACAAGTGTTATTCTTAATTTAACCTGTCTCTTACCTTTCCCCCAAAATCTCACCTGCTTCAGCTGATCTGTTCCAGCAAAGCTGCCAGCAAATGCCAATAAACAGCTAAATAGAAACAGTGTATGTATGTGGTGAAAAAAATMTAAAATTAGTGGGTGGGAGATTCCAACTCCACTCACTCATGAGGTCTTTCAGTTGGGTTTCAACTTTGGTCCACAGTGGCTGGGCTCAGGATCTGGCTCCTAGAATCTGTTTTGGATTGCTGATCGTAAGGTAAARCCATAAAGTAAAATGGCCAGGTCATACATAAGCAGCCTTGGAAGAACTGCCACAACCACATTTCCATGCACTCAGTGTTGAGTCGAATGAACCCTCTTGAAACCAAAACAGTGAACTGGATTAAAGAGTTAAAAGACTAAAAAAATGTATGTTCTGATAAAGTATATTTTTGATCTGTTGTTACTTGGTTTAAATCATAAATTTTTTCTTTGGAAATCTGCTACTCCTGTACAGATTGAATCAGATCTGCAAATTAGAACTGCATTATTTGGGTTTGTTGTCAACTAAAACAGTAGAAATGTAGGGACTGAATGGAAGTTTTTGTGTGAAAAAGTCAACAYATTGAAAAAAGATTAAATGATACAAGATTTGATGAGAACATTTTGTCTGACTTGTAGCCAAAGTTTCATTTGCATTTAAGATGACTTTTGGTTTTATTGGTTTGGAAACATCTGAAAGAAGTATCAAATAAATATAAAATGGAAATGTTTCATATTAGAAAAAAAATCACAATGAAATGGCYTGACTTTTCCAGACTACTTCCTTTTGCCATAGGTGATTTAGTGAAATCAGTGACGGCTCAGTCCATATTAGACACCAGAGAATCCCAGTGGGGTTTAGCAGTGCTTCTTGCATTTCACAGCTCACGGGGTGGCTGTGTAATCTGGGCAGCAGTGCAAAACCGGCACTACAGTGAAGCTGTGATCGAGCTTCCCCTGCTTCTGGGGTGGGAACGCTCGTTACAGTTCTCAGCAGCGTGATGGGAGAGAGGGGAGGGGGTTATGCTGGGCTCTCTCAGGGCAGAGCAGGAGCCTGTGATCCCACCTTGATGTGGACACTTTGATGAGACCTAAATGGGGACCTGATAGAGCAACGGCTGCCAAACTGAGCATGGGCTGATCTGTGGAAAATGCCAATTTCTGTGCCTTTTAAATACAAAAATCCTGCAAGCACACTAAATGAGATGCCTTGGGATGCAACATTTCCAAGGCTGTTTTGAAGCCCTGGGCCCGCTATTCTGCTCTGGCTCTTACCTCCTCTCTGCCAACAGAGCTGAGATGCATGGATGGCCACCAGCTGCGGGGCTTGTCCAGCTGTGTCCTTCTTAAAGACGGTGGCATATTGGCCTTTGACATGCAGGTCTTGCTGCTCAGAGAAATWCAGATGTCTCCTTCCCCCAAAGCACCTATTTCATTGCTCTGAAGCCCCTCTGGTGGCTGGTTGGGACATTGCGTCTTTGGTCAGATGCTAGAGTAGGAGCTGGGGAACAATTTGTGGYTGGAGACTGTGATGTGAAAAGGCTACATGTACCTGCAAGCGTGAATAAAGTCCACAGTATCTAAGAGGTCTTTGCAGTTAAATGAGGGGCTGATGCAGTCTTTCCACTCAGATATATTCTCTTCTTGACCATTGCTTATCTTATTTATGAACTTCATTAGTCAAAAGATCAAAGTGCCCCACTGGAAACCTTAAGAACCCAAAATTTCTGTAATGAGAGAATTTATAGCTCAACAACACAGTACTTCCAAAATCAACTACTACGATAACCACAGAAGCACCGGTTGATATGTATTAGTAATGTCTTTCATGAATCCATGTGCAGCAAGCACAAATAGGAGATTTCATTTCAAAAGTATTGTTTATATCCATAATGTCTTGGTATTAGCATAGAAGCAACAGACAGGTCAAATCAATGTAGAAAAATATATATGACACTTCTCATGTTAAACACCATTTCTGTCAGCTGTCTAATTAAAGGCACCTGACAATAATGCTTTCTGTACTGCGATACCTCCTAGAAATTTTTTGGCTGTTCCAAAATCATAGAGTAATACCAAGAATGAGAACTGTCTGCTAACATTAAAATAAGGTTGTTGTTTGATGGTTCACATTAACATCTTCATCAGGAAGTAACGGGCTACTATTCCCTACAATCATTTTATACAGGTATTTTCTATATTAAGCATTCTGTGCACCACCAGTAGCCTAGAAACGCTGTCTTTTTCCAAAAGGAGCACTACAGATCTCAAATGAAACCTCTGCATAAAATCTACCAGTTCAAATCCACTCAGATAACAGAGATCAGAAGTAATTTCCATTTAGATCAGCTTTGGACTGCCATCCTGCAGCGGAAAAAGGCTTGTGTATTTTTTTATCTATTTCAGGCTGAATCCTTTGTTCAGAGGTGTCGTCTGGATTTCCCCTAATACTTACCACCATACYGAAACTGAGAGCACTCTACCCCCTGAAACCAGAGCAGAGTTTGCCCTCTGGTTTGTTATTRCTTTTCAGCAGGCTTGACTGTGACCTCCGGGGCCATCCTGCAAAAATAAAGCTCCTGCTGTTCTTCCAGAAAACATCTGCTAATGGACAGTGGGAAAGGATTTTGAGTTTATTTTTTGCAAGCAAAATTACTGGAGAGACTTTTTTTYTTGAAGCGAGGTGGTTTATGTGCCCTTTGGAAGTTGTCCATTAAAGTGCTGATRTCAATGCCAAATTGCAAAGAGGAGAATCATATTAGAGTTTTCTTGAGGCACAGTGTGAATTGACATAAATAAGAGTTATCTGTTAATATTGTTGTTATCACTGCCTGGCCTAATGACTACTCCTCCTATCTCCAATGCTGGCCAAAATGTCCAATCTAGGGAACRATGTTTTACCCCTTTGGACAATAAAAGTTGTTGTTAATCATCCTCTGAGTCAGCTGATTCCTTTTTGTTATCATTTTTGTTTTTGTTTTCTTTTGTTAGCACATGTTTCCAAAGCATTTCACTGACTCTGGAAAAGTTAGCTATTTGAAATTAATGTATTTCACTTTTTGCAGTGATAATCATATTGTAACTTCTATTTTCAAAATTAATTGGCAAAGTTAGATGTGTCTCTGCATAAGTTAGAATTGTTCTTGATGGCTATTTTCAAGAAAGGAAACATTTCTTAATTGAATTTTAGTATTAGCATTGGCTCATGATTTTCTTTTGAAAATCCACTGTCATTATGAAAACTTGCATTTTTTATTTGTTTCCTGTTGTGGACTGAAATGCAGAATTTTTAGTTTTCTCATAGGACACCCACTGTTTTGGGTGTATGTAACTTCCATTTCTAGTACTTAAAAAATAGAGCAGAAAATTAAAGTGTTTCTTTAGAGACATTTTCTTAATTTTTTCCAAGCTTGTCATTTATTCTGTTTTTCAGTTCAGTAAAGAAACTGAGTTTCCATTGAACCAATTTTTCTATCTTAAGAGCTATGGCTGTATATGCTAACACTGATCTTACTTTTCACTGCTGGTTTATTGTGACTTTGTATTATTGTAGACTGGGAGGTGCCTGTTGAGAGCAAGGTCCTACACTGCTGGATGAAAACCTAAGGTAAGGCAACCATCATTCTGAAAAGCTTCTAATCTAAATCATGAAGGCAAACAAAGCATGAGAGAAAGGAAATCTGATCCCTGTTTTATGGCTGAGGAACCGAGACACACCAGAGATTAATGGCAAACTTCACATGGGAGTTATAGGAAGATAAATACCTCCCTAGCTATATATCTACACATTTCCAAATAATGGTCCACCATTAAAGCCTCACTGATGTGTTAGGAGATCCTACTACTGTGACTGTCACCTGACACCACARAGCAAGAGTTTATCCAGGGCACAGAGCTGTTATTTTTGGGTACAGAAAACAGTGCAGTGACTCAGGGCAGAAGAATGCTTCCTGTCACAGTTTATTGTATCCGAGGCTCTTAATTGTTCATCCCTTGCCTCCCTGCAGCCACAGCTATAGACCTGGGATAGTCGGTCTCCTCCTAGCCTTCACCAAATCACCCTGTCTTAGCTTTCTCATCATTTGCTCTCCTTTCAGAGCTCTGAAACCACATTATCATTATAGTCCTGGTTTAAAAAAAGGACTTAAGGCTTTTCAGGCTGAGCAGCCAAGACATGCATCCAGAACTTCGGTGGGCTTACCTGGCATTCATACAGTTAGGAAATGGATAATGCTGTTCAAAGGAGACTGCATAATTCACTACAGCAGCACTGTTGCCTGCCCTGCTGTTCCTAGACTTTTATCTCATCACTCACTCTCTTCTGACCTCTTATTCCCAGTTTTTGATCACTTCAGGATGAAGCTTACCTCTCCTCAGGGCAGGGGAGAGGAGGTAGGAAGAATATGTGTGTCCTTCCYTGTGGCTTCTTCTGCTGTGGTGCTGGGGAGCAGGACAGGGCTGCTCTTACGCCCTAGTTCTGCACCGCAAGGCCAAAGTAGCCTTGCTGGGTAAGCAGGTATGAGTCATGGCCCTATAGGTCCTGCACCAAGACAAGTTCTCTGCTTTCCTCTGCTGCTTTGATTGTCTGAAACTTGGCAGTGAGGAAGAAACTCAAATTATCTGTGATAATCATTTATATTATCACTTACATTATGTATAGCCCATGCATTAGAATATATTAAAATTTACAATTAATAGTGCTTTAAATTGGCAAATTCACATGCTGTATGAYGTCTATAACACCTTACTGTTACATAATAGTTTCTTAAACTTTCACAGAGTCATGGTTTTCCTCTCTCTCCTCCCTAGATTCCTTTGGCTGTCCCCAGAAAGGATGCTCACAGGCTGTCAGTGCCTTCTGTCAAAATATATTTCTAAAGGAAAATTGGATGACTGTTGTGAGGAACTGCRCTCCAAACAATTGCTGGGAAGTTCAGAACAAGACTAATGGTGTTTTATTTTGTTTTCATTTTGTTTTTATTTGTATTTTTTTGGCTTTAATGCTGATGTGACATGGGTCTACCAAGCAGAAACCACAAGCATTGACATTGCCCTTCTCTGAGACAAGGTCAGGTGCAACTGTCAGTGCTACAGCCCTGCTGACCTCTTTCTGTGTAAGAAAAGGACATTAACTTCTTGATTAGGTCAGATAAGATGCTAAGGAGTAAAGCTCCTCTAGCTGAGAAACCTATTAACCATCTGAGAGCAGGGACAGGTGGCAACAGCTTTTACTTTACTTGCTGTGCAAGAGATRAGGCACTGTATAGTTATCTGTGCCTGTAATTACAATGCTTAGAGCTTAGTAAGCCACACTGGCCTTTTCTCTAYGGGACGTACTACAGGTTTCATAGGGGACACGGCTGCAACACAGACAGCATTCGAGTACAGTGAAGAAATACCTAGAGCAGCTTTTGATGAACCACCTCAGGGAGGGGTAGCAATCCAGCTGTGGCATCCTGGAGCTCAGTGAGGCTAATTTAAGTTCTCAGCAGGCTGAATTAAACAGAGTCAAGCYCTGTGTATTCCCACCTCAACCCCTTCTTGCATCTTGGGAATTTCTAAGTTGCTTTTCAGTCTTTACTGTAGACATGTTTCCAGCTGAGTAATTTAATTTGTTTTTATTAGCAWGTGATATCCACCAAGTAAGTAAATGCACCCGTACTTACCAAATCCATGCATTTATTGCCTTTGCCTGAAGAGGAATCAGACAAGGCTGTATCTGCTATTTTTGGGGCAGAATGTCCCAACTGTTCTATTTTTCTTGCTTTCCTCATGATTATCCTGTGTTGAGAGTGAATCTTGTAATAATGCTAGCAGCAATTTGTGCATGTTCCCCTGCTTTTTTTCTTGCAGCTTGGACATTTGAACTTGTGCAGTGTTTGCATGGGATAGCTGGATATTTCTGCAGGGAGCTTACAGTTTTGTTAACACCTAGGTTTTCTGCTTCTTAAACCRTTTGGGTGCTTGAGTGTAAGATATGCTTGAGAAGGAGGGAARGGAGGTCATCGATCCCCTCGTGTGTTCACTGCTTTTCCTGCCATACTTCTGGTGGTACTGCTGAGATTGGAGGGGGAAGTTGAAGCACGTGACACTTTTGGAAGCGAAACGTTTTATTCCTAACCTGCCTATTGGTCATGGAGCTTCAGTTTCCTTGAGGCCTTAATGTTCCAGTGATCCTGCAGGAGGATAGTAACTTATTTGGTGGGGTTAGGATTGAACTTGTAGGGTAGGTAGTGTTGCTGATTGTGTAGGCAGTAAATTTGTATTGGTGGCTGGCAGCATTGCTGGAGCACCTGAGCCTAAGAGCAACAGGACTGAAAAACACTTTCTCAGACATGCTCAGGCAGCACACAGTAGTCTGCACATGAGTCCTGAGATATCCATATGTATGGAAAACGTGGAAGATGCGATGAGACTGAATATGGATCCCCTCGTGTCTATTCTTGCTCTGGAAACCTGTCTTTTGGGTAGCAGAGACACAACTTCTGCTGTCACAAATCARAATTAGGCATATACCAGGCAAATTATGCAAACAGTTCCAGTAATTACATCTAGAAGTGAGTATAATTTCATWCTGCTCTGTTATTGAATCCTGGACTTCTCTTATCTTAGAAATTTGCCCCACTGGTATTCTAAAGTCAGAATGTTAGAAATGGCATTCCACCCTTTACTAACATTTCTGCATTTTTATTGTTGTGGGTTAATAGTTGACACTTATGGTGGATGAAGCAGCAGCTTTACYTGGAGATTCTGACTTTTTCCAGCTTGTGTTGAACCTCTGGTTGCTGTCAAATGCTTGCAGGGCCTGATGCCCTTGAGATTATTGCTCCAGCATAACTTTTCCATGATTCTTGGAATGAAACAGCAAAGCAGCTGATTCGGCTCTTAAAAATAGCCTAGAAGTTCACTTTCAAAACAGGTACTGCTGATCCAGTGATATCATGGATGTACCACTGACATCTAGAGGAGCAGAGCAGAAGGTTATTCCATTAAATTAGGCATAAAAACTGCAAAGAGAATATTTTTTTTCTGCCTGTTTCAGAGCTACAAAACAGCAGGATGCATCTTTCTTTCACAACAAACTCTGAACACCAGCTTTTCCTGGGCAGGAAACCCTTGGCAATCTTCAGGCATCCAGACCCTGAAAAATCTCTCTGCAAAGTTTCTTGTACTTACCTCYACCTGGCTTCAGCTCTATTGACTGAAGTGCATGGGAGGAATGTGACCAAGCCAGGTAACAAGGTAAAGAAACAGGATTTCTGTGTTTTTTGTTTTTTTTTCCCCACTGTTAGATGAGTACAGTCATGCACAGGTTTGAAGCTGCAGCTCCAACAAAGAACCGCRGCATGCTGCTGCTTTCCAGGAGCTCCCTCTGGCTGCAGGCTGAGGCTTCTGTGGGCTGATAGATTTAGAGCTGGGCTGCTTGCTGAGTGGGCCCAGAAGGCCTCTCCTGCGACTAGTTCAAGGGATGGAAAGGAATCTGTTTTTGCCACAACGTCTTGATCTCTGAAACACAAACAGCTTAGGGCAAACAAGAGACGGATGAAGACAAGCCTTCAATCATTAAGGCCTGAATTTTTAAAAGGTATTTAGGTGCATGTCGATGTCTGCTGGAGATCTTGAAAGCCTTAAGGCTCCTKCTTTCCAAGTTTTGTAGGTGGCATCTGTCTTTGTGATTATAGGTATCTCCATCTGAGCTAGTGTCAAGGCTGTCTTTATAATGAGAGGAGAGAAACCAGTGCTTTCAGAGRAAGATTCATCTCATTGCAGAATAGATCAAAAAAGGTTAGAAACAGATCAGAAGATTCGCACATTAAAGATGCCTGTTTCTCTGTACTGGTTGTGAAGAGGGCTTTCATGACTAGATCAGGTGTCTACACTTCTGTTGTAGGTATGTGAAGTTATGGATCCCTCAGTAATTAGAGAAATAACTTTAGAAATCAGGCCCTTGGTAAATTGAGGCTGTCCTCAGACTTTCACTAAGCAGATGGGGAGTTTCTGAGAGAGAAAGAGAATGGGCAAATGGGCCAGCCTGGATGAATGAATGACAGAATGTGATTATAGAAGGACAATATCTTTGCTTCTCCAGCTCTTTTCCTCCTGTGATCTCAATATGTTCTTCTGACCATAGTGAGCGAGTCTTGACAATTCTATTCAGTGGTTGGTGTTTMTTATGATGCCTATCTCAGCTGGGGCACTGAGAGGTGCAGCAACTTCCTTTCCATAACATTCAAGATACACTTTTTCCCCCTAGTTCTTCTAAAAACACCCTGGATGACTTTTGATAAGGTTACATAGAACAGGATGTTTTTAAAGATGTAGATGAACTTCAGTGAGATGAAATTACAATCAACACTCCCCCCCAGCTCCCTCTGCCACAGCTTTCCAGCTGAAAAATGGAACTAGTTTGACTGCCAATACCCAYTGTTAAGAACTTACAATCTAAAAGAGCAAAATGTCAAAGGGTGTTATCTCTTGCCACCTGTCTGTACAATAAGGGCTTAATCTCTGCTGGATCCTAGGGTTTTATATAATTCAAGTAATGTAGTATGTGATTTACTTATAAGGAAGCTGACCATTTGATTCTGTTCTAGATTTAAAAAAGCCCAAGTACTCTATACTCTGCCAACCACAATAATGAGCATAAAAATTCCCAAATGTACCRTAGGAAATGGTTAGATTTATGAGAATGTCTGGTTCTCTTTGGACTTGGTTCTCACAGATGCTCTGACAATAATTCAAAAACAACCCCCCAAAAACCCTAGCAAACCTCACAGTGTGTTGGAGCTACAAGTAATTTCTTAGATATATAGCCTAGAATAACTATCRCAGGCAGTACGCTTTTTATTAACTGTTAAAAAAGGCATAAAGTCAGAGTTTCAAGATTGCTAGCTTGCAGCCAATGAACATGTATCTTTTAAAATGGTAGAATATGCGATATTAATTTTAAAGACACCGGGCTTCCGAATATGGGAGGTCATGATATGCAAAATGTTAATCAAAAACAGATAAAAGGAGAGATGTGCAACTGTAGATTGAAAAGATTATTGTAGAATGAACCAATGGTTCCTTAAAATTTGACTACAAGTCTGTGGCTTAATAAAGTACCAGAAAGAGCACCTCACAAGCAACTGAGGGGCAGCCTTGGGCACCAAGTGAGAAGTCAGTGGTGGCTCAGTGTCATGAGTAACATTATGCTCAATTACCAGGAGCAGACACTGGCTATCTCTCCCTCTCTCCTCCCACCCTCTCTGGGTTGATGTGCAGATTGACTGTGACACTGTGTCCCCTGGGAGCAGCTTGTCAACTCTTCAGGCTGAGAGACTGCTAACATGGTAAAACCTCCGCCAATGGAGAGCAGTCCTGGGCAGACACCAAAGTCTGACTGCAAGCACTGCCTGGACTGCTGGCATGTGCTAATGCACACAAGATCTGGCAGAGCAGTGCTGGATGATATCTGGCTTGGCAGGCAACTGGGAAACTTCACAAGCTGGGATTTACCCCCTGTGTGCTGGCTAGGAGGTGCAAAGGGGTCATAAACCAATTGCAGATGAATACTGGAGGTGTTCCCTAACCCTGACTGTTCTTGCTGCTTTCTTTACTCTCTTCCTTGAAGAAAGGAGTATATTGGGAAAGAAATACTCCAGGCATACTGGCGATGGGCAAAGYGTGACTCCGTCACTAAGACAATGGGCTGAGGGATGATCCTGCTCTCCCTAGCTTGGCCAGCCTGTGTGGACTATGTACCTTGCTCATCAACATGGGCTAGGAGAAGAGAGGAGGGATCCCATCTAGTACCTCCCACACATTGGCAGGCGAAGGAGCTCCCCTAGAAAGTCTGAGGTCTTAATACAGACCCTTCAGACTGGGACAAAAACTGAACACAGGCTTGAGGTGATGGAACATCTCCTCCCTGATTTCTGATCAGGAATAAGCGTGAGCGAGGTGCTGAAGTGCTCAGTCCTGCCTGAGGGGATGGATGCATTTTGGGTACGCCTTCAGTAGTGCAACTCTAGATGCACTCAGAAATTTTAAAGTAATTGGGTTCAGACCCAGGGTGCAAGGCAGGGCTCGGTGGGTTTCTCAAGGKTGCAGGTTTGCACTGCTGGCATGGCTCTTTACTGCTTCTGTCACTTGCAGCCTTTACAGACCTGCTTTTTGCTAATGACATGAGCATACTTCTCCTTTCCAAGGAGTTCTGGTCTAGTGCCACTGGGCTATCTCAGCCCACAGCATTTCAGCTGGGGCCCTGCAAAGTTAGTCTGGATTTAGCCAAAATAAACCACAGCTCAGCATAGGAACTAGAGCGGGATCTTACAGAGCTGCAGAACCACACTTGGGAGGTAGCTGGGCTCATGAGAGGTTTGGGGGCTGAACTACATTTGYGAAATGTGTTGAGAATTGGATGGATCAGCAGGCAATGTTTGGTCCTTGGGGAACCAGCTATCACATTATCCTCAATATAATCCTTGGCCTTTCATCTCTGTATGCATACAGCGCACAGCAGAGCTCACTTGATTTTCTCATTTAATTGCCTGTCTTTGCTGAATAGTAACTATGGAATTCCACAAACTAATATAAATACATTAAAAAACTAATTATCTGGAACACCTATGCTTTCAAAAAACTTAGGTTGCCATATGCACATTGCATCAAATATCCACTTTGGTTTCTATTACGATGATAGTTTTATATTAGCAGTAGACACAGATTGGCAGACAAATGAGAAAGAATYGCAAATGCAGCTTTAATTGATGAAATAGTTAATCTGGAAATTAGGATTCTGTATCTCTGCAATTTTCAGTCACACATGGTAAGCTTCCATCTCTTGAAGTACACTTTGCAGATTTTCTGCAGTGCATAATTTAATATGGCTCTCTAAGCACCTGCCTTACAGCCTTGTCCTCCCCACAGTGACTGACAAATTCTGAATCAAAGTGAGAGAGAAAAAAACCCTCTGCTTATAAAACGGACTAAATTACCATCTGGATCAGAAAGTGTTGCTCCTTAATAACCTTACAAGATGCAAATGAATTGGCTCACTCTCTGCTTATACTAGTTTTACTGTACTGGTTCAAATAGCTGAAGAAATTAAAAAAGGGGCATATTCTCAGCTTATTCTCAACCTTGATTTTGGGCACTAAGAGTGATGAGGGCTGTAGAGATGGACGTGTCAGGAAACAAATGTGCAGAACAGTTTGAATATTTGGTCTGTGAGTAGACCCTGAACTTGTGGAAGTTGGCATGGTTTCTGTCACTGAAGCTGCACATTGACTCCAGTGGAATTGTGCCACCTTCCATCGGCTAGAGATCTGGCTCTGATCCTCCCCATCACCTAAATCCTGAGTGGTACCGCTTCACACAGGCTTTGTATAGTTGCCAAAGACTGGATGAGGGTGCAGGACACTGGAGAGTCTGTGTCAGGCTATTTATTTGTTTATTTAAACTGTTTTCTTTTTTTCTGAACTGTCAAATAATGAAAAGGTGTGATCTGATCAAATAAATACAGCTAAAGCCTATGCCAACAAACAGGGCTAAATGATGAATCAGCCACTAGTGTAACCCTTATATAGTGAAAGAGCGTCTGACAAAAGAGGGATTAACTTAATTGGCTGGTTTGCTTGGACTTTGCCCTGAGCTATCATCTCTCCATCTGCTGCATGTGCATCATCATCAGGAGCAGCTGATGCACAACAGACCGGACACATTCGCAGGTCCTGGTTCCTACAGATGAAGCATTTGCCGTTCCAGGCTGCGCTCTGGGCTGGGGCAGCTGGGGATGGAGCTTACTACCATGGCATTGTACGCTGAGGTCTAGAGAGACCCTCTGCTCTGCCTGATTTGTGGGACCTTGCTGCCAGAATGGCAGTTCTTTGGCAGGTGAGGAAATAGCTCTCTGGCTAGGAAGTGATGAAGGTGTGAATTCTACCTGATTAGCAGCAGAGATTTTCACCCAGGCACACRCTTGCTTATGGAGGCAATTTCTCTGATTGGAGCTGCTCCACTTTGAGCAAGTGAGATATTTACTTGCTTAGTGGATAACTATATGTAACTTAATGGATAACTACCTTGTCAGTGGCTGAGCACTGGTCGCACAGAAGCCAATTCAAAACCCTGCTTTAAAATCTTCTTAAATCTGGAAATTCTGCTTTCCAGGTGAATATTCTGGCCACRGGACCTTTGCTTTCTATGTGTCCTGGGTTTTTGGTGGGCCTTGATGAAGAACAGGGTTTTCTTTTTTGTGAGTTAAATTGATTTTTTTCATGATTTTTTGATTATCAGGACCAAAGAAAATCTCTTGTACACACAACAGATGCAAAAAATGTAAAATACTGAAGCAAAGATTATTTGAACAAATTCCCCATTGTTAAGCAGTGGCCTTGTGGTTAATGTGGTTGTTGTTTAGGGACTGAAAGGTGTGAGTACAGGTCATAGCACTGTCCTTTATTTGCAGTCCCTGCCTATAAAATAGATGCTTATCTGTTTCTTGAGGCTGTTGAAAGGCACCACAGAGGAGAGATTATAGGATGCGATACGCTTGTATAGATGATAGCTGAATGACAAGTACTCAATCACTTTTGCACATGTATTTCTTATAGCYGAGTACATTCTCACAGACTGCTCTGAAGTGTCAGCTATATTGATGGGTATATCTTCAGCTTTCTTGAATGAAAGATAATTCTTCGTTTCAGTTCTGTCCATCCTGTATCTGCTGGAATTGAGGGGTTTCAGCAGAAATACACTTTCTTGCCATGTACAGTCTTCCAAAGTAGTGTAATTATCACAAGYGGAGTATGTGATATAAATCTTGTAGAGAGTGATGTGAAATCTTCTTCATCATATTAGACCTTGGTCCAGTACTCTAGTTTAGCAAAAACATTTGTTTGCAGATCCATATCTTCTCAAGCGTCAGAATACAATGGCTTTTTCTGGACCTGCTCTGTGAAAGACCTTCCACCAATGCCAAAAAGAACTCTCTTTCATGTGCAAAGTCTAGAGCTACATTGCCCAGCTAGCTTTCTTTCCTAATTTTTCTAAATTCTATCTTCTGAATGATGAAAGATTATTTTAAGACCTATTTTCCTTTAGCTTTTTCTTATCATTTCACCTGAAAAGTCTTATTGTTACTAAGCCCAAGCTTGTTTTCTATGACCAGCTCTTTTACAATACTTTCCCAGTTATCTGAACTAAATGCAAAGCAACACCAGCCATTGTAATTCCAATAACTACTTAGTTAGTTAAGAAATCTGCTTGCATCCAGGAATAATTAGAGCCTGTGATTCTTGTTARTATTTGTTCTCCAAACTTTACTTGTGAAGATCTCCAGTGATGACTCCATTTCCAATTAATCACAGGGATCTTAATCTCTGTGCAAATCAAACTCTGTCATCCTCTTCAAAATGATTTGGACCAAAAAGGATTCCGATTTTGGTCAAAAACAAATCTCTTCAACCTGTCTCATTAATGTATACTTTTTTCTTGCTACCATTATCCTTATTCCTGCCTTCTGAAGACACATCCAGTATTTCATCACGACAGATATGTTAGATTTTGCAATGTTCCATAGTTTGGTTACATCTCTAGAAATGGTTTCACATGCTGAAGTACCCTAGCTAGGCTAATGACACTACTCTACCTAAGACGGGACATATTTTCAAGATTTCTAGTGTCTCGTCTCTGGCRTGACCCTGGCTGAGTTTTAGGGCAAAGATAAGTGATGCTGGATGGCAATCCCTCTTGTACTTGACAGGCTTATAGATCCTGTTACTGGGGATCCTCTTATCTCCAGAGTGCTTTCAGAGTAACAAGTGAGTCTGAAGTTTTGCTTTGCATCTGCTTTTTGTTAGGTCATTGACATATATTCTCTTAGTCTCCAGTTGTGCTGGTTGAAGAGATTTCTGCTTTTAGTCTTCTCCAGCTGCTCATCTCCACTCAATGTTGTCATGGTCTGAGCTCTGTGTGCAATTGCTCCCTGTCTTATTAATGTCCAGATGAGCCATGTTTACAAAAATTTTAGTTAAATTGTTTACACTGATTGTGACAGGTTTGGGTGCTCTTACATGATTGKTTTAGCCTGCAGATCACTGGGAACAGTAGCCTTCATCTCTGGGTGCTGAAAAATGGTTCAGGTAAGGCTGTGGGTTGCAACCTTTATGGCTACAAAACTAGAGCTGAAAGCGAGTGTGCGCCATGGTCTTACTTTTCCACAGCCTCAGGTTAGGGGTAGCCATTGGAAAGGGATGGTGTGGCCACTCCTGGTCACAAAGCCGTAGTCCAAACTCTTTGTTACCTGAGTTGTTACATCTGTCTTTTTCTAATGGAATAAATAGACTTTCTCACCTGCTAATGTGGTATTTTTGTTCTTCCTCAGTGCTAACACACATCTAATTTGGGAAAGGAAATTATTTGTTAGATTTGTTTGCTCTTACAAACTCTGGGTTTGACAACCTGCCAGGAAGCAGATGCATCATTTGACAAATGTCTTACTGCGGTGTCCTCCTCCTCTGGATTCTCTTAGCTTGTACTTTTAATTGGATCAATGTGTGGCATCTAAAATGGAGGAAAAGCAGTTTTTGGACAATTTGATTTTTCAGTTACTAACAAACAAACAAAAAAGTATTGAACGAGGTTGCTGGACCAGATGGAGAATTTACCAGATGTGTCTGTAAGTATGGAGTGTTCCTCATCTGTAGTTACATTACGCTTTAATAACTTCATTAAGCATTAGCTAAATCTTTCAGCGTAGGATCTGTAGAGAAAACATATTACTAGATGAGAGATGCTAAACACTCCTCTGCTCATGACAGAATAATAGAGGTCTGCAGATCACTGACTTTTCAATTTGCTGGCTGAAGGGAGGGGGAGGCAAGGAGGGGAAAGTAGTGTGACTGCTGAACTGAGAGGCGAGAAAAGAAGATTAAACAAAATGTTATTTTAAAGCAAAATTAAGAAAACAAGTAGCTTTTGAAATGAGTGTTTGAAATGAAAATGGCATTTTTAAAAGAATGTTAGAATGGAAATATCTTTTTTTTTCTTGTTTCTTTTTTGCTTGAAAACTTCTAATGAACTCAACAGTAATTCAATATCTCAGCCATCCCACCCTGCGTTTTTCAGCTTGCATTGTTTTTGCTCAAACCTTTGAAACAGACAATTCATTGTGTTGCTGCAACATTAAAGATGGCAGCAGAGCATGGCCAGCAAAATAAGCTTTATTGTCAGTGACTCTTAACTTTCTCACTTAACCAGTGCATTTGATCCGTCAACAAGGACTGACATAGTTTATCTTTAGCAACAATAACAGGAAAGAGAAAAACACAATAGGATTTCCTGCAACAAACCAGCTTTCAGGATACTGCTGTGTTACTTAC
Organism: Apteryx rowi; assembly: GCF_003343035.1. Lineage (NCBI taxonomy): Eukaryota > Metazoa > Chordata > Aves > Apterygiformes > Apterygidae > Apteryx > Apteryx rowi. The sequence goes on along the minus strand of NW_020449074.1, from coordinate 247,812 downwards.
TTTGATGTTTGTAGTGAAAAGGAAGACCTATTCATTGATCAAAATTAGGATGGAAATATAAAATAATAATCACGGAGATCTGAAGTAGCAGGGTGTTGCTGGCTTTACTGCTAGCAGTGTAGGGTATTAGACTGCTAACTCACATGCATTGGCCTAAAACTCATTTATTTTGCTKCTTCTTGTTTATTTATCTGCTTCGTAGTACTTCTCTTTGCTGCTGTTTTCTATTTCCAAGGCATTAGCTTTCTCTGAGATACGATCCCCACCRCAAGTAGATTTAATGTGACACTTGGCCTCTTCGTCTGCTCTCAATGGAAGATGAAGTGAAAGCTGATCCCAAAGATTGCTGAATARTAAAGTGTAGAAGACCACAAACTCTATTTCCATCGTGATGCAGAAGTGTTCAAAAAAGATGGCATTCATCTTACTTCATCTGGGCAACTAAAGGCTAATTATCTAAATCTATGGTAGTCATCTGGGCTTCATTTATTGTCAATACACAGAAATAGACAAATAGACACCCACAGTGGTTGTTTTGTCTCATCTTTATGAAGTGTAAGTAGGTGAGATGGATTTGTTGCTGGAGATACCTACTCTTCTTTACTGACTGTATTGGGAGCTTAGGGGGATTAGCCTAGGTCACTAATTCTAGATTTTTRAAATTACTTGGGAAAAATTCCACCCAAAGGACCTGACAGCCATATTCAGAGCTCAGTGGTGGCTTCTTGTCACTGCAATAAAGAATAACTACTTTTATTTTTGTGTATTTTAATTTTATTACCCCCTATATTTTGGTATTGAAGAACAGCCAAGAATCTAAGGGACCCAGAGGCCACATACTAGTAAATTAAACAGAGGCTGGGCCTGGGCAATGAAACTCAGTCATGCATATTGTTAAATTGTTTGGCACAGTTTTGGCTTAGGCTAGCCAGACCTGAGGACATTTGCAATAGCCAATTCAGATGTAGCTGCCCTGTCTGGAAGATGAGAAAACTGAATAGTATGGATGTAACCAGACTGTGCCAGTAGGCCTCAGATCTAGGTAACACATTTGGGCACTGTTTAGTTTATTAGCATGGAGGTAACTATAAATATTACTTAGACTAATATATGTCTTTGACCCTAAGATCTTGGGATCTCAGTAGATGAGTTGGACCCACAGTGGGAGAATGGTTACAGTTCAAATACACAGTGAAAAATGGGATGGCAGCAAGTATAATAGGAGTTTTGTACCCTGCAAGCATTGGATTAGCAAGATGGACTATGTGAAAACAGATGGTCTTTGAAATTAAGAGAATGAAGGGAATGGGACCAGAAAGAAGAAAATCTAAAAGATAGGCAAGGCAGTGGTGTTATCTAAGGCAAAGGAAATTCTGGGTCATCATTCTTTACCTACAAAGAAGTCCAAGCCAGGCTTGTTCCCAGGCTCCCTGAAATGCTGCACCTGAAACAGGATGGAGCACATGTGCAATTGGAAGGGCAAAAGGTGTTGCTTAGTTGTGCAGAGCTGTAACAAATGTTTTAGGGTCAGGCTTTGAACATAGCAGTCAAGCAGATTCACTCTGCCTTTAGTATAGGTTTGATTTACTGCTCAAGCATTTTTCTATTACTCTGTGTGCTGATGTATGAAAAAACCAACAGCCTAAAAATGATAACGGGCTTAATACTTTTAATTACTGTGACCCTTCCCTCATTTCTCGAATGCGACATCTATTTGAGTGTTGACCGATGATAAATAAATCTCAGCAGGTTTGGCACATCACAGGCCCAAGAATCCAGAAGGTGAGAAGTCCATCTGACTGGGATGGCTCTTCTCCTGATTCCTTAGTCATATCACAGTACCTCCTTTGCTGCGTTTATTTCCCTACTTGTATCTCTGTGGAGGGGYAGTGGGGGATGGAAATTCTGGTTTATTATCTTACTTTTTTTCYTTACTAACTTGTCTGGGTAAACTTATTGGTTCCCTTGGCTTCCATGACCCCATTATCTCCCTCTCATCCAGCACTTCTCTCTTGGGGTGTTATGCATCTTCTCTTCCCTTCTTGCATGTTTTGCAACTACCTTATCTTGAGATTAGGAGAGCCATGTGCTGATCTTCCCACCTAGACTGAGTTCATTCACTCAGAACTGAGCATCCCGCTCAGTCCCTTGTTTTGTTTTTCTCTTCACAGTGGAGGTCTTTGTATGATGACTCCTTTTCTGCCTTAGAKCTTCTTGCCTGATCTCTGTGACTACAACTGCACTGGTAAGTAAAATTGGGCCAAGGTGCGAGCTAGGGCCTTGGACCACTGATTTTTCCTGCTACTTAATTGCTAACATGCTCCCTCACCCAGTTTTGTCCCATATCCAGCTATCATGGCCTCAGACAAAGCCCAAGCATGGCTGAGGTATGAGACACATGAGCGGAAAATTCCCATTGGGGAATACGGACAAGATCACACCAAGTTTGGTTCTTGCCTCTCTACCCTGTCCTCCAGGGCTATCTCAGGATGCTTTTCATCCTCAGATACTCCCCACATGGCCTCAAGCCAATGTCACAACATGCAACAGCTATCCTCAATTTCATGCTACCAAAACAGTAATCTCTTGGGATGTGACACAGCCYTCAAGTTACTCAGACACTTTGAGCTGGAAAATACACCCAAAATAACAATAAATATACCTTCAGAACACCTCATGGGGCACAGAGGCGAGCCAGGGCCCAGTGCTACATAGGTTGCTTGTAGTCAGTTGTTTTGCCTCCTGGTTTATTTAGCAGCAAAAATATAGTCTATCTCTGCAAGGCTTGTTCTTGCTTGTGAAGAAAAGSGCCATTGCTGGTTCTGGGATGGTTACATTACCTTACTTTAGTCTTCCTTTTTTTGATTTCTCTTACTTGAATGGGGAGGTTTTAGTCCGGTAACATACGGCCTTAACTCCCACTGATTTCAGTTTGGCTCGACTGCTTAAATGCCTTGGACAATTTGTACTTAAGTGATTTCTGCTCTAAACAACAGTCAGGTGAAAGGAAAGCTTGATGTTTTTGTCAGTTACTTAAAGTCATTAAAACAATGCCATTTTYCTAACTGAGCATTTGATTAAGCAATTATTCTCATATATGGCTGTTTGAATCAATAATGAGCTCTTTTGACTAGGGTTCGGAAATTACAGAAGATTTAAGACAGKGAAATGGTGCATCCTGGTGTTAGACCCATGGCCAGTGTCCATCAGTATCTCAAGGCTGAGCTTCACTGATGCCAGCTGGGGGTCTAGACCTTGCTAAATGCCAGTGCAAATCAATGCAAACAAGCAATGTTATTCCTTCCCTTGTTGTGTGATGCCTTCTCCTGTTTCCCACCACCACCTTTCTTCTGAGGGTCTCCTTCAGCTGTACAAACATTGCAGACGAGGGAGGGTTTCAGCGAAGGTGGCCATTTGATGTACTGAGCTAAGCCATTTACGCTGCTCTAAAACCAGCATTACAGCATAGGCAGGCGCTGGGCACAGTCTCCTGGCAGTGATTCATCGTTAATCCCAATGAGCTATCCTGTGCTATCCTATGTTATTACCGAAAACCATTTGTGAGGGGATTTAAATTACATACTGATTAAAGAACATGAGCTGATAGAGAGTAGAGGTTTAGAGCCAGTTGCTTTGCCCTTCATAAACTACCCTGTGCTCCTCCAGCGAAAAAAAAAAAAAAAAAGGAGTTAAAGCAGCCTAAAGACCTTGTTCCTGGGTACAAGAAGAGTCTCAGAGTAAGTCAGTGTTGCTGAGAGGAGGGAGTTGGAGTTTGGTGCATTCCTTGTCCATGGTGAATGTAGAAAGATGAGGAAAAGCAACACAGAGCTATCTGCTATGGAAAAAAAAAAACAAAACAGTCTCTGGAAATGGAATGACATTTTCCTGCAACTAATAAAAGAGGACCTGTTCTCTGGCCTGGAGGCCAACTGACATAGTCCTGCAATAGACCATGTGGCTCCCTGACATCAAGAAAAGCAAATCTAATATGAAGCTAAACTCATGCTTCTCCCTCTGATGATAAATGCAGTTTGTTTCCTACTGAGTTGTCAGCTAAAACAAATGCTTCTATTTTCAGCTGAAACCCTGGAAGGGYATTTTTATTCACAACGCATAAAGAAATATTTTTTTTGTCAGTTGACCTGTTTTAAGACTCTCTTTTTTTYGACCAAATACCTTTTCATCTGGTAATTTCTCAAAGTTTCATGAGGTTTTCAAAAAATGCAGCTATGTATGATGAGTTTTTACTGTCTCTTAGACTTGGTTTTATTGATGTGATCAACAAAACTGGAAAAACAATTACATAATGTTTTCCTTTTAGCTGCTTGCACCTGGATTAATCAATTAATATTTATAGTGGACAGCTAACTCCTCTGGGAGTTGCTTGTGCTAGACTTATAGCTGTTGAGAACACAGTTGCAACCACTTTTTGGTTGCGCAGATTTTTTTTTTCTTGTAATAAAAAGAGGAGGAAATAATGAGGTTCAGAGGCTAAACATAAAACGAAATACTGTCATATCCATACATTATGGTGAAAATATGGAGGAAGTATCTCCCTGTGGTTTGCTCTGTACTGGAACCTAAACCATTAGAATTGTTTCAAATCCTTGTGTCTGCTCTCTGTATGTTAAGGCAGTGGTTCAGATTCAAAGCATTGCTCTATTGCTATGCAGACTTGAAGAGTGAAGCTCCACATCCTCATAGCATTCACAACTGATTGCTCATGTTCCTGACTCATTGTCATTTTTGCTGCAAAGAGAATTAACAAAAGAATGACATAAAGACTGAGGAACAGTGGATGGAAATGGCTGGAAAATGTATACAACTCTGTGAACAGGGGGGAGTTAATCAGCCAAGGTAACATAGCTGACAGGAGCAACAACACCAACACTGAACACATGCCAGGCTGGAGACTCTGGAAAAAGAAAGGTAACTGAGCTAAAGGATAGGTCTTTACTTTTATGTCGCTCTTCTCAAACCCAAGCATAAGACTCTCTTAAAAATTTCGGGAAAATGCTAACCATTTCCATTTAAATATTCAGGAGAAAAAACAATTTTTAAAATGTGCTCTATCAAAAAAACCCAAAGATAGCAACAACAAAAAATCACCAGTTAAACTTATCTCTTTGTCAGTTTTTCCCTTCTGAAACACACCGATATTCAGAAGTGTTGAGTTCATACACTGGAACTGGGAGCAGTCCTAATGTCCCAGATCTTCTCACACRAAAGTTATTCTCATCAGACCATAACTGTCTTTCTAAGGGTAACCTACTCTTACCAAAATGAACATTTTACAGGTGAGTATAATATTGTTCTGAACAAGCACCTTACAATGAAGTCACTGAACACATTTTCAGATGGTTGCTGCAGAGAAAATATTGAAAATCCCAAGAGAGTAGTTTGCAATGAAGAATTGTTGACTAAGTTGTCATGTTCCCTCTGCCATGGTCTATAAGAAAGTGAGAAACTAAGGTCAAACTCGGTCATGTGAATCACTGCTGATTTCCAGCCATGTTAAGTGAAATTTATACTACAGATGAAAAACTGATTATGTACTATGTCTGTTTCTGTACTTGTTTCTGCTTTTGTAAAGSAGGTGAGACTGTGCTAAGGTCATTGGAATTATATTGCATAAGCTAAGTCTGAGAACAGATTTAGTCTAGATTTTTTTAACACTACTTCTTTAACAGCTGTAGATACTTGTCTTAAAAAGTTGCAAGATTGAACTTGGTTGTGCTACATTCTTCATTAGATCCTGCAATAGCCTTCTAAAGATGAGTTGAAAACAGTGAGATCAGGACATCAATTCCACTCAAACAAGTTTCATAGATGAGGAGAAATCTGCCTTCAGTAAGCCTAAGAATCTCATTTCTATAGTATGAGATAAGCTGGGAAGATGCTCTTCTAGGGTATTGTGGCTAGTGTAATGATTATTAGCTCAATCCACTGACACAATTACTACAGACCATTTAACACAAATGTATCCCCTGTTGCTATCCATTATACTAGTAGCTTTAATAATGTCAATGTGTACAGCTGAGAGCACTGTACATCATAAAAGAAATACGATTTTATGTTACTAGCACAGCTCAGCCATATATTTATAATAAAACCTGTGACAACGTTACCACTTGAAGATATAGGAAAAGGCTACCTTGGATACCAGCTGCAGGTTACTGAAATCGAACATTGGGCCAAAATATAATTTTTTTCATCATCATTGGCAGCACTTATTCACATCAGCAACTGTCCTGTCCTCCTGGGTCAGATTCATCTCACCTACCTTACTCATCTAAAAGTTCATTGTCTAAGTCTAAGCTAATCACCTGAGACTCCCTTTAGAGTCAGTAGAGAGAAATATGTATCTCCAGAGAGTGATTTTTATCATCCTAAGATAGCTGTCTGGGGTGGCAGAAGGAATCACCCCTTTGCACACAAGTAACTGGGTGAATCCATCCCTAACTATAGTAACCATTTCATTAGTCTGCGGCATGGTCAAATAAAGTCACTCTCTGCCTTTCTCATAAAGGCCATCTAGCAATTCATAGTGATTTCAGGATGGCTGGGAAGCCATGGAAATTTCATTCCCAAAGGAAGAGCAATCACAGACAGAGACGCTGGTCCTTCCCAGCATCACTCAGCATGCTCACTCAAATGTCCAGAGCTCACAGGAATTGAAGGGTGTTTCTCCATTCAGCTGCAGAGGGGGTTTGGGACCTAATGCTAATTTAGGACAGATGTCTCCTTGGCAAGTGTTAACCAGCATGCTTCTGGCAGCAGAAAAGGGAGAAACATGCCTGAACCTCCAACATCTCCTTGGGATTGTAACAACAGTAGCTGAATTTGTTTTACAGAAGTCATTTAAAAGTTTAAATGAAATATATTAATCCAGACTAGAAATGGTCTTTACTGAGCCCTTTAACCTCTCTAAGTAAGAACTAGCAAGCTAGTGAGAGCTAACTGTGAGCAGAATGGTTTGCAGAGATGGGCACCAAATTTCTCCTGTAATGAAGTGCAGCCGAGATGGTTATGCTCGCTAAATGAGAAAGGGAGATAGCGTTACGAACCTACAAGTTGCTCAGATCTCTCTATAAAGGCTTTTAAAGATGAGACCCTATATGATGATAATTTAATGTCACTTAATACTAGAAACAAGAAGGTCACTGATGAGTGACTGGCGGTCTGGGTGCCTGCCCTCTGCTTCAGGTAGCAAGAAGAGGAGAGGCACAGAGGCTAACGTGTGAGCCTCCACACCATGTGCTTGTTAGCAGGAACTATCAGAGCGATGTGCTTTTTGAGCTGGGAGAAAACAGCTGGAGGCAGAAACCGGCACATCCTCTGTGGACTGAGCACACCGGAGCAGTATGTAACCACCACCGATGATTTACCCTGGTGGAGTCACTCAGGTGGGTCATTCACATGGAGGAGGGTGGAAAACAGTATGAAGTGACCATGGCAAGACCTGCCCTCTCTGGCAGCACATGGTAGCCTGTTATAAAGCCAAGGACTGTGGTGCTTTAGAGATGCTATCCCATCTCCTACGCAATTCCCTTGATGCAGAAGGGAGGAATGGAAAAAGCCTGATGCCCCAGCTGTGCCAGCTGGCCCACTGGCCGATGGAGCAGGAAAGTGCCTTGAAGTATATTACGCAAAAGAAAATTAAGTAAGGAATTTGTTGGGTTTATGATAGACTTTGCAATTTCCTGTGTTAATGAAATTGCCCAAGAACCCCAGTAGCTCCTAAGAACGCGCCGAGGAAGCTCTTGAAGAAATCCCATTTCAATTTGCTTATTTTAAGTTAGTAGAAAAAKACCTCCTTGTTATCTAATTTGTTGATGAGTTCAGACACTTTCTGGAACGATTTCTTGCATAATTTACCTTATTGATACATTATTTATAAGTCTTCATTCAATTTCAAGCTCGGGGTTGGATGTAAGTCTTACATAATGAGTAGCTGGTGTCACTTTGTGTCAGTGGAATCAAAAGTGTTTTTGACATCCCAGGGATTCTCAATAAAGCAGCAATATGATCAGAGTTAATCTTTCACTGCTGAATCATTACAAAACGCTCCCTTGCTGTTACCTCAGAGGAATCTAAAAAAATTAGTATGTCCTTTATCAGTTGAGGAAAACGATTTACTGAGGAGCATCAGTTCTTGACTAAATTTCTCCCCAGACTGAATCCAATATCTGTGACTGGAAGCTATGCTTTTATGACTTTGTATGAGGATGTGCAAAAGATCCATTAAGGTTCAATCCAGAGGCACGGATATGGGAAGACCCAAATACCATGTGCCTCAAAACGTGGGTGTTTCAGTGACTGCTCTGTGATACACATTGAAATTAAAGAGTTCACTGAGGCTTTGGCTTCTACATTGCTCCTGGGACCTCAGGGTTTCCTTTCACTTCCTGGCAATGTGGTTTAAAAATACATATGTTAAGAAGAGTATATATATATATTGACAGTGTCTCGACTCTGTGATTGGGAGAAACCCCTTTGTGACAGGCAGATAATATATTATGGTAAAGGAGAGCAATCAGTTGATTGAGATAATAAATCACTTTCATTTAAAAGTCTGGTACTAACTAGGCAAAAAGACTGCTGTCTGTCCTTCTTTGAGCTGAAATATTTTCTTTCTGTCTTGTYGTTTTGTTTACTAGAGCAGGAAATAATTTATTACTTCAGTTTTATCTCATGAGAGTTTATTATTTAATATGTCAAGCTTTGGACCAAATTGRCCTTATTAATGTGAGAATCAGCTCATCGGTGTTCCCTGTGAAGTGTGCAGGGTATTTTAGATGGAATAAAATCGTTGCCTATCATGTTAATATCTACTGTAGGAGCATTTGCTGCTAACTGTAGGCAAACTTTCTGTTTTGCTCCTATCTCTATTTTAATGTCTGTTTAAAGACACAGCTTTGAAATGGCAGTTCTATTATTCCCTTTTTTCCCCAAAAGGAAATTCCTGCTTTTCTATTAAACCCCCCCCCCCCAAAAAAAATCTTTTAAGTGTGAGTGCCACTACTCGTAGTGTGGTGTTCTTCATGGATTGTACGTGAACATTCACATGCATGCTAAAACTCCTGCTGATAGAAATGTCCCAAGTATCTTCAAATCTGTTATTTTTCCAAATACTTGGTTCTTTCTCCCTGCTGACTTTAAGTGATTAGTAGGCACTATGATGACGTTTTTAAAACAGTTCTCCACATCTTTTGATACCTGACACACTTTTCTGAAGAAAAGAGGAAGCACAGATTCCTTTGAATTCTCAGGCCTCTTTCTTTTAAAATATTCTCAATTTTTTTCCTTAATTTTTTTCAGCTAACCAATTTTAAGAGCTAGGATTAGATTGGACAGGCATTCATATTGAAGACCAGAGAAAAAAGAAAAGCTAAACAAAAAAGCAAAACGAACAGACATCATTTCCCAGGTCTGAATGTGCCTGGTGGGAACTCAGCTATCAAACATTAATTGCTGGCCGTTTGCTGAATCCTCGCTGGGATCCAAAGCACGTTGCTCCCCAGCCTGTTCATAATCACCCTTCCACGCCGCAGTCCAGTGGGAATTCATTAAGTGGTGTACTTAATTACGTAAATACAATGACATCCCCTGCCTGCCCTCCCTTTGCGCTTGCRAGCCTGTTTACCTGCTGATGGCTGTCTCTGTTCAGCTCCGTGCAGGCTGCCTTTGCAAATGCTTTGAACAACAAGCTGTGTGGCGGAAGCCCAGAAGTTAGCAAACGCTGGCTGTTACAGATCAATAGGTAGCAAAGCAAACAAACATGTGCTAGTCAGAAGTATTCCCTCCGGTGAAGACTTTTCACAGAGTAAAAAGTGGGGATTGGTACAGGTGCTTTAATTGCAACACTAGCTGTCATAGATAGTTAAGTGCATCTTTAYAAGTCCACCCTCTCCTGTCATTCACACCATACGCAAACTTGAGCGTGTGGATTTAAGCCAACTCTGAGAACTTTCTGGAGGGAAGGAACCTGTGCACACGCTGTGCCTTAAGAGGGGATGGACGTGCTACAACTCCAGTCTCCAGCAGCTGCCCAGGACCAAGCTCTTCCTGGTGGAGGTGCGTACTCTGAGCCCACCCACCACCAGGCTCGCAGCCAACACCATGAACAGAAAGTGTGTGGGGCATGGGTGCTTCAGCCTGCTTCCCTGCTATGTTTCCTGACCGTCCTGTTGCAGAACGGTGGACGCAGAGGTCACTGGAGTGGTCTTTGCCCCCAGGGTGTGCAGTGCAGACCATGCAGCTAGGGACTGGGGTAAGAGGAGGCAGCATGACTGAAGGTGGCCAAAAAAAAATAGCTTTTTTTAACCACTAGCCTTTGTTCACAGTCCATGTTCACAGTTTTGTGCACTGTTTGCAAGAATAGGATTTGAAGAACACAATTTAAGTAACTTTAATTGTATTCATGGGGAAATTGTCTTCTATACTGGCAACAGAAGGAGAGAAAAGCATGAGTGAAAGTTGTAGTGCACTGGAGAAAAGCAACAGAGACTTTACAGATGCTAAACATGCCACGTAAACCATCACCACTGTCTGCTGGTCAGAGAAAGATGTCTATCTAAGAGGAAAGGGTTTGCAGATGAATTGCTACTCTGGGTTTTAAAATATCCTGCGCCTTGGTGGTAACAGTTTGGGTGCATGTCCTTGACTCTGTGGCTCTGCAGGGAAAAGTCTCCTTGTAAGAGCAATTTAGCATTAGAACTGGAGATATTCACTCTTTCCACAGTCACCAAAAGCTGTGTAAAGGTTTTCATAGGACTGGGGATCTGCTTTGTTGTCACCTGTTGGCAATTCTCAGGAATGGCTTCACAGCCAAAGTGCTTCAAAGTAAATTTTTTTTTTTTATTCAGTGATCAGTTTGGGTTACCTTGACATTAAAGAACGTGGGCCTTTGTAGCCCTCCTCTTTATTGAATTGCTGGCTCCATAGCTAAGCCACCAGTAAAAGTGGGCAATCACAGAATCACAGAATGCTTGAGGTTGGAAGGGTCCTCTGGAGATCATCTAGTCCAACCTTCCTGCTCAAGCAGGGTCATCTAGAGCACATTGTACAGGATCGCRTCCAGGAGGGTTTTGAATATGTCCAGAGGAGACTCCACAACCTCTCTGGTCAACCTGTTCCAGTGCTCTGTCACCCAATATGTGGCAGTATCCCGCTGTGGCAGCTGAATGCAGGTCAGATGCACTATGGAGGGAGCGCCTTGAGGCAAATGTTGCACCTCTGCCGCAGCCGTGCTGTGGGTTCCCTGGGGTGCTGGTACAGGCTGCCTTGTCCTTGCAGCCCGGGTGTAGGCACTTGCTTTGCTGGTTGTTCATCCACCCTACTTAGAGTCTAGCAGCCTGGGGAAGGCTATCCTTCTCCTGGAGCCTGCATCCCAGGCAAGAACATTCCCAAATCCTGCTTGTCCCTTGCATGAATGCACACTGGACTCCTGTTCCTCCAATCAGAGAGATGAGCATTTTTCAGAGGAGCTTGACCTAATATGTTTCAGATTTAACAAAGATCATGGAGATGATTGTGCTAGACTACCATTTTGCTAGGGTATAGGAATGCCTGAATGGTAGAAACAGTATGAATTCATGAAGAACTATGGAATTTGAATGCATGGGCACTCACATGCATGGGCACTCATCAGCTGGTTCACTGTGACTATTTCCTATCTCTGGTCATTTTTATAAATGGAAGTTCAGAAGTTACATTTGCGCAGATTTGAAAGATTTTTCTTTTCTCATTGGACATTTATGCCTAGGTTTATACTGTCTGCTGTCCAGTCCTACAGGTATAGATGACCAGAAGAATACTCCAGTGGCTTGGAGTGAAAGCTTTGTTAGACATGCTGACTGGCAGGACTTCTCTTTGAGGTCCTGCATGTTAGCTATATTTGATTGCAATAGGTATGTCAGCAGCTTACTTGATGACAGGAAAAAATGAAGTTACTTTAGTTTCTTTAGGGAGAAGAATATGTTGGTGCATTGTTTGGTGTCTTTATTCTACACAGCTGCTGGAATACAGCTGGGTTTGCTGAGTTACTTGACCATATTGGTCAGTTAAATAAAAGAATTTTGAGGTACACTGGAAGCTGAGCAAAAAGCTATAAGCTCAGTTCCTAGCTGATGTGAATTCAAACCTTGTGTCTGGGCCTTATCTTTCAGGTGGATATCTTCCAGGTTTGGTAAACATATCCAAAAGCACACAGACACATCTTCCTGCACTAGTTTCTGCCAGCACAAGCACCTGGAATTTGTGGTRATTATAAAACAATTCTATCATGTTTGCAAACCTATTTGCATCACATTTGCAATGAAAGTGAAGCAGAAAAAAGAAAAAAAAAAGGAAGAAGATACCTCAAAGGAAGAATAGACAAATAAAAATACACCCACTCTTTCTGTGGTTTCAAACTAGAGCAGAGCATCAAAGATGAAAGGATCTACTTTCTTTTAATCTCATAGTGCAGCTGTCTCATCTGTTGTCTGCARTGTGTCAGTGTCACAGATGCAGGTTTCACCTTTCTTCAAAAGGTGCCTCCTTTTGACAGCAGTGGCAGACAGTCAGGCTCACAGGCTCTTCGAAAATATCAACTCCCTGGACCCAACACTCATTTCTCCAGGACAGCTCCAAATCACTCTTTAACTTTCCTAGCTCCCAGGGAAGCAGAGAACAGCAATGCAACATATCCGTCCTGGTATTTCCAGCTCGCTCTTGTATAAGCATCCCAGTCCCCTGCTGCAACGTCCTTAGCTTGCTCCTTTTGGCCTGACAAGCACACTAACTGGAATAATTTCACCTGGAGGCATGTGGATGTCCCCTCTTTGCTTACCCCTGTCAAGGGAAGGTTAGGAGTGCCCTCCRAGGTCTGACCAATGGCCCCTCGCACCCACCGCTCTGCCTTCAGCAGAGCATAACAACAGGGAAAACATACAACGGGACTTCTTGAGAGYATTATCTGAATTCCCAGTGATTTGAGCTCTGGGACCTTCTAAGTCTTTTTTAAAAAAGGACATCAGGAGATGATTCTTCCTTATTATCACGTGCCATGGCTGTATTCCCAATGTGACTTGGTACCCCAGTGRATATGACACATAAGTAGAAAGTGAGTGGCAAATCATGTCTTCATAGCCCAGATAAGCTCCACCAAGCCAATATTTGAAGGTTATGACACACTTAATTGTGTCAGAGGAAATGAAGAGAAGGTTTTCTTTTCTTCAAGGTTCTGATGCAGAAACAGTTTATTGGAACTTCTTTTCTATTTATAACTGGGGCAAAATGAGAACCTGGAGGATACAGTAAACATGTCTGTCCCTGAGGGTGATGCATTTGATTGCCAAGTCTTTAGCAATAAACTGGTTARTAATGTATTGATCTCTGAATTGAGGAACACAGTGAAAGTATCAATATATCTTTCTGGAGTGCCCATGTCCTTTTTCAGGCATTCTGCTTATTTACCCCAGGCGCATAAATCTGCRTTACGGGGGAGAAGGTCAAGCACAGGGTAATAGTGGCTGCTGCTCCAAAATTTATCAGAGAGTGACTTAATCATATGACTTGCACTAGTGCATGCAAGAAATAAGAAAAGATGGGATGATCCTTTTAAAATAGACATATCAACATAATATTTCTGCARATTGTGTAAGGAATAGCAATTAGCACCAATAAGATTGAGACTGATCTCACTTYCCCTGTTTATGCAAGTATTGATTAACATATATAAATATATGCAGAAAGCTTAATTATCATGAGCAAGAATTAGCTTTGCCTTTCCAAAGTGCTGCCTTGGTGAACTAACTGGGATGTGAACCTGTTGCCACTGAAATCATGTACCAAGCAAATTTCATTGCGAGGCAAAAAGCAGGCTCTTAATTCCCACCCAAGTTGCTTTATGTCTTATGGAGCTCCACTGGTTTTGCAGTTGCTCCTGGTCCACCTTGTCTTTCAAGACCATGCAAAATCTCATTGTAACTCTGTGCTTACTAAAACCGAGACAGTTGTCCAAGCTGCCTTTGTTTCTCTAGTTAATTATGATGTTACAGCACAACAAATTGTATCAGGTACCTCCTAGGTTAGTGCCGGCCGTAATCACAGAAAGCAGCACTCCAGAGGCGTACATGGCCTCAGCGACAGCTGCATAGGATGGTTTGCTTCAGATCTGTTGAGTCAGTGCTAGACGTCAGATTTCGGACAGGCCATGATAGAGGAAAAGTGGGGCACTGGCAGAGCATTAACTGTTGAGGGTACTAGAGAAAAGGACTTCTTTTCTGCCTTCATTTTGTTCCACTATTTGAGTAATTTATAYTTTGAGTTCAGTTGTAACAAACCTGCACTAAACTTACAGAGAGGAAAACAAGCTGCAGAAGGAAAAATCTGGAGAGAGCAGTGAGAAGATAGTTCTTGTGCTGGAAGATTAAATGCTGCCTGCACTTGWAGCACGTTGGTAAATACTTCCTTTAATAAGGGATCTTTTACTTGACAGTTGTAAAATTCTCCCATGTCATTACCTAGCACACAGAGATGAAGCAGTGGAAAATACAGTATGTACCTTTCTGCTGCGATGTCAGCCTGTGGCAGGAGCTTCAGGAGTGCAGCTGACTCCAAGACCCTTGTCCACAGCTCCGGGCTTCAGCACAGACAATGAGCCCAAGCAGCTTTGCCATTTAAACTGGGTGAAAATCTTTCTGTCCCCAGCACATATGCAGTCACACCTAAAGGGAATATAAGGAAATTGTGTTGTGGAGAAGCCACTTTTGATGTTGCACAGAGAAGGACAGAACAACCTTTTAGTCCCATGTTCTGTGTTTCTTCTCCTCCATCTGTAAGTTTGGGTAAGATTCTCCCATTATTAGTCCTTCTCCACAGTGCCTCATTACAGTGATGATTACAGCAAGGTTGAATAAACTTTTTTCTTGGACCTATTGAGCACTGCCCACAGAATAGCGCAGGACCGGGAAACAGAGGAGGGATCTTTGATGCCTTCAGAAAAGAGGAAGCTGGAAATTATTTTACATGACTTTGTGACCCATATTGCAATGGGGGAGACTTTGGGAGTGAGCTTGTAGGGAGCTCCTGCTTTCCACTGGTTGGACACCATGAACACACTGGATTACACAGCTTGATTTGCACTGAGATGGAGCAAGCACAGAGCTGTTTTATTAGGCTGGCTGCTTTCCCCATAGACGTGCTGTTCAGCACATCGCATAACTCTCACGTATACCCTCCCCATCTGTGTTCTGATAATTTACTAGGAAACTTCATGTGGACTTAGGTATTTACTTGATCACCTGTGTCCATGAGAGAGTTGAACTACCTGCTCTCCGGGGCATTCAGACCTGATGCTGTCAGCTGAAGGAGTAATTGCCTTATCTGCGCACCCAGAGAAAAGCAGCATGCTCCTTCCATTGCTCCTGAGAGTGAAGATAGGAGAGAATGATTTCATCAAGGAATTATGCCAAAGAACAGTAGCATTCGTACAGTCAAATAATTCTGTCCCAACAACACTCCTTGATAGCTACTCGTGTGGGGCGTATTTTCAAAAGAAACCAGTGCCATGACCACTGTTGTCTCCCCTGGGGCCAGCTGGCCCGGCCTGGCCATGTCCATACTATTGAAGTCTTTATCTTCTAAAATAGGAATGGAACTGCTTACTGGGAATGGTCAC
Organism: Apteryx rowi; assembly: GCF_003343035.1. Lineage (NCBI taxonomy): Eukaryota > Metazoa > Chordata > Aves > Apterygiformes > Apterygidae > Apteryx > Apteryx rowi. Next base: position 232,145 of record NW_020449074.1, on the reverse strand, counting down.
TGGCCCAAGATAGCCCTTGGGCTAAGCTTGGGAGGATTATTGGTCTGGGTTAAAATGTGCTAGAGACCATTCTGTAGCATTATAACCAGTGGTTTTCCAGTATCCAGACCTGGCTCTAACTCTTACAGGTGAAGATCTTTAAAAAGTCTGTTTCCAAAGGTGTCTTTTCTTGGTCTTTTAAAAATGTAGTCCCTTGGCTTACGTCTGCAGTAATAACAAAACAGGGCCAAGTTATAGGCCCACACTCTGGCACATGGTTGTCCATACTACTTAGTTGTTAGGATGCTTCCAAGCATTGTTTTAGCACTGTCACAGTATCCAAGCATGAGTTGGGATATGCCATGGGCCAGGGATTATTCCCTACAGATGACAGGGATGAGGCCACCCTGTTTGGGAGGGAAAGAGAGTTTAGCAGCATGCAGCTGAGCTGTGCTGTGTTGGTASATCTTGAGGGCAGAGTAAGGAGCCTTGCCCAGGGTAATTTACTGGTATAGATTTGTGTCTGGTTTTAGAATTGRCAAGAAGTACTGTAAAAGTACTGCAAACACAGCAAGTGCTGAAAGAATGTGTTTCTGTGGTTAGCAACACATTTATAACCCCCCCCCCAACAAAAACACTAGTTTTAAGAGCTGCTAGTAAAAAATGGAAACAATTATTCTCTCCAAGTTTGCAAAATAGTTTCTATAAAAGTGAACATTTATATTACCACAAGTGCATGTGGAGTCTATTTTTCTGTGTTCCTTGCTATTACTGCAGAGATTTCTGTATGATGGAGGAATTTTTTCTTTCCTTGCCCATTTGCTTGATCACAAAATGAAATCATAATTCTCATTTGGACACTACTGCTTATTGCCATAAATGTGACTATGATGCCACAAACAATATTATCACCTGCAATCTAATGTGTCTCTTCTAGTGCTAGGCATACATTCCTTTTTCCTACCTGGATCGATGTAGTCCAATTAGTTATAAGTCTTTTGTAGCAGAGGCTTTACTTCCATCCGTACTGTTGCATCACCTTGTACAACATAATTTCATTTTTGCCTCCTGGACAATTAAAAAAAGGACTAAAGAATCAATTAATCATTAGGAGGGGAGGTAGTCCTTCTCCTGGACCAAAGGACAATTCTGAGGGAGCCTGCTGGAACTGGTCCTCCAAAGGCCCTTGTGCTGGCAGGTAAGCACAATGTCCCATGCTCCACACACTCATCTTCAGTCACCAGTAGCATCTCAAAACTGGTCGCAGAAAGCTCTTCTCCTGTCTCACATGTATATTAAGTAGCATAAAGGGCTTTATTCTGACCTAAGATTTGATTAGATAACTGCTGTGAAAGGACAAATTGGACTGTGACTGAACAAGCTTTGGTTTAGATATAGAAAGCTCTTCTAGAAAAAAGAAGACTCCCTTTGATAACAAAGGGGACCACACTGGACCTTTGATCTTACATTTGATTGTGAGGCTGTCACTCCTAGTCTTTGGGTGTATTACTTTGCTCAATCACTTGACACAAGAAGACTGGTTAGACAGTTTCAGAATAAGGTTTTTTTCAACATGAGAGACTGAGCTGAATTTTGACTGCTTCACACACGGGAAGTAGCTCTAAAAGTCCTACTGACTTGCATGGGAATTCTTCCCTGCATGTTGTCACCTCTGGCTCTTATCCTGAAGTCTTTGAGAACACAGCCCATACCCCTGCCTCTGCTAATCTAACACTGCAGGTCTCTCCCATTGCTGAGCATTGCAATAGGATTCATCTGTTTATCCTTTTATCCTTTGTCATCTTGATGGATGTGCCACACACAAGGGAGGCACATTGTTGGGTTTCGACATTCATTTTAATGAGAAGAGAATAGAGATTTCACCTTTGGAGTGGGGATGTATTGAACGGATCTGGTTGCCCTCCAGACAGAATAAACTCCTTTAAGGTCATCTAACATAATATTTAGGTATGAACTATTCAGTAGGTTTTAAGCATGTGGATAAGTTAAGTACCTAGCTGATTTGCTGAAGAGGGGGGGGAGATTGCTGAGACAGTCTCTTAACTGTGAGAAATAACATTGTACTGTAAAGACAGCTCCTTTTTAAATTTACATCCTATGCACACTTGGAGTTACATTTTCATTTGGCGTCCTCATGTTGTTTGAAATTGCACAAAGTGAGGCTAGACAGAAGGGTACATTTGAACCTGGGCACTCTGATGCCTTTATCTATAGATTTACATAATCTCAGGTGTGTACTTCTGCAGTTAATTGTATACATTCATCTTTTTTTGATGGCATATTGCCATTACATAACATCTTTCCAGTCTCACTGTGAGCCACTCAATACAGATTGGATTGTTTTGAAGAATAAAAGGGAGCTAATAACAGTGTTCCCACCATCACCTTTTATGACCTGCACTTTTAATGTCCATAAATAAATATAATGAGGGCTATTGTGTCCTGCTAAGACCTTGATGCTTTCTCTGATTATTTTAAAGGAAGCTTTTGAATCATTGAAGTGTAGACCATTATTTTCTTGTGAGCTCAAGATTTTATGTGAAAATCTGGATTTCCTGCTGAGGGAGAAACTTTGGAGATCTTCTCAGGCCTTCTCTGTTGTGGTATGAGAAATCTTGGGTTGTAATGTGATGGGAAGAAGAAATTGAACTGCAACATTATTTGGAAAAGTATAATTGCTAATCAGCCCTGAGTCATCCCCTTTGACAAAAGAGAGAATTGCACAGGGCAATGAGGTGACTTTATTGAAGTCACACRTGGGCAGTCACTAGTCCTTCCAAATGCAACGACTCACCTGACCTGTCTCCTGTCATCAATGCTGTGTGAATTTTGAATATCCTCAGCCATTCTGTCGAACACGATTTTTGACAAAGTCAAGTAATAAGTGTGTCTGGGGAAACTTTTTTCTTTTTTCTTAATGATTTCTGAGCAGAAAAAGAAAATGAATTGAGAAACTCTGTTATTTGTTGTGAAATGCCTGCTCAGTCTAGGCTGCAGGTGCTCTCCCTGTTCCTAGTAGACAAGTACATATTGCAAAGCCCACATCACAGCTTGCACTACTCAGGCTTTTTTTCATTCTCAGTGGAAAGCAYAAATACCAAGCAAGACTGGAGACTGAACTGCCCTATCTCTTATTTGGTAGCAAGAAGCTGGGCTTTAGGGCTTTAGACGAAAATRCAGAGTTCCTCTGCACATTTATCCTCAAAGCCAAAACAGGAGAGTCCTGTTATCCCTGGCACAGGAGGAGAAAAGAAAAAAATAAGGAGGCCACCAGGGAAAATATTAACCCCATCAAGCTCAGGGATGTTCTTTAGCTCAGAGATGGTGTGAGGTAGATAGAGCAGCAGATAAAGGCTGCATAGATTAACTTGTCTTTGCTTAGCCAGGGGTCTCCAGTGCTGTCCACTGAGACAAACTGACCAGTCATACAACTACTATTACTGCTTAGTCTGTGCCKATGTGGAAATGTTAAGCTACTGAAAGTGTCAAGGCAATTTATGCTTTCCTGTAAACTGGACATCATTTCAAATCCTGTCTGATCTGTAGTACATGCTCTGGTATTTCCAGTAAGCAGTACAAGGAAAAAAATATTCACAGTAGATATTTGCAGCTAACATAACCAGTAAATCGTATCTRTTTGGAATACCAAATATAGTGTCTAAGAATTTGCTTGGCTAACAGTGAGTTTCCCAGACACACTTGAACTAGGTTTTCCCAGAAATCACACTGTGTTCCAGCGAATACAGTTTCACATTTGTTCTAATGACTGATCGATGATACCACCCTGCTGAGTACAGCATTAATGGACCATGTGGAAAATGAAAACAACCAACTAATATTCACTGCTTTTTCAGCATGGATAAGATGAACTAATAACAATAGTCTAGTTTCCAGGCASTGCACGCTCACCCTACAACAATATCTTAAATACTCAGGCCTGGAAATAAAATATGAGCAACTTCATATGTATGCAACTCGGTTCAAGGAACATTCAATAAGTGATCAAGACTTTGAAAATGTCAGAGTTAAGACTGTCTGTGAAATTGTAATTTGCCTCTCTTTTGTGGCCATGTGTGGAAATGGTCTATAGTTCCATGAGTGTATTTTATTTGATTACATGGGGGTGTGACATATTTGGTTTACAGCCTAAGCATTGCTTTCAATGAGCATTTGGACTATGAGGGGGATTAAACGACCCTTTCCTTATTTATTGCAGAAGCTGAAAAATATGTAGTAATGGAGGCAGAGAAGTATTCTGCTTCATTACTAGTTTAAATGCAAATCAGCATAACTCTTTTGATGTCAGAATAGCTGAATGTGTTTTTACCTTATGCCCACAGGTTATGGCCCACAGGAAATATACTTTTTAAAAATGATCTCATAAGTGGTTCTCAGAACTCTAAGATTTCACTAGCTGATTATAGACCCACTTGGGGGTTTGCTCTTCTGCCTGCTTGTCTACATTGGCCCCAACAACTTATTGTCCAGCTCTGGTCCCTCTGCAACACTTCTTCCTCCTTCCTTTCCATGTGGCAGTAGGAGAATCTGGTAGCGCCCAGAAGATGTGGTTTGGTGCAAATCACCAAGTATTTGTAAACCAGCAGATAGTGATCACCGGTATGTAGACTCCACTGGGCACAGACCCCAAGCCCTGCTCTACCATCCCCTTTCCCCTGCCTTCCTGCCCTCCATGCGGGCATAAGACACATCTCCTGGACTGCAAGGGGAGGAGGAGGAGAAGGAACAGGAGAAGGCATTCTGTGGACAAACCCTGTGGTGACTTCAGTCCAGCTGCTACCCCCCACAAGGCATCCTAAGGAGATTTTTTTTCTTTTTCCCTTTACTCAACCTCCACCTCAAAAACTACCTATACATCCAGCCCCTTCGCTCCTTCCCGAAATCCCTCCTCTCAGCATGGTCACAAGCAACACCCAGGTCCCCCCAACAAGTAGAAGAGTGGCCAGAAGTAGCAGAGGAGCTCAAAGCAAGACAAACTGCTGCAAAAAGGTGCATAGCAGGCTGCTTGAGGAGGCGAAATGGTGTCTGGAGCTAGGTGGGACTGTTGGATGCTGTATCTGGGAGCAGGTCGAAGCGGGACATGCTGGGAGGTTGGATGGAAGGTGGTTCAGGGAGGTTTTGCTGCAGCACATTTGTCACTCGTCCTATGGTCCTTACCTTTCTCATTGACTCCACCAGTGGCACCTGCGTGGAATAAAAGATATTCAGCCGTTCAAGATGAAACCATGGCCATGCTCAGTGCAAGTGGACTTGACAAATAATTTATGGGTTGGACTCTTACAGATCTTTGTAAAGCTCATGCAACCTAAGGTTTTGGGCTTTTTTTAAAAGACTGTATAAAAAGATGTGTGTCTCAAAGAAATGGTAAAAATCACACACCTGCCACTGAATTGACTTTCCTGACAAAGCAAAAGGATGGATGAACTTTCTTAACAAAAAGCTGTGAGGCTTAGAATATGCATACACACATGTATACACACACACACACACACACACACACACACACACATTATATGTATTTACATATAAACACACACACACTTTTATATATATATATGCACACACACATATACACATACACACACACACAAACACACACACACAGATGTTTCCCCTCCCCAAAATTCATTGTGAAAGATTTTTTTTTGCAGAAACTTTCCAATAAAATTGTTTTAAATTATACAAAATAGCCTTCCTTACTGGACATTGATTCTTTCCTCTTCCTTCACTGCAGTTTGAAAAAAATGCTGAAAATTGTGAGATTTTCAGTGTAGGTTTCTTCAGAAGCATGTTTTTCATTCGATGCAGGAGTGTCCAAGGGCTGAAATAATGACTGGGGATGACTGTTTAATTTTACACTCGGGGTTGGTATGACTATAGGCTATATCAAATATAGATGGCAATAAATCAGAATAGCTTCTATTCTCTCTCCAAAACCACATGTGGCCCCCAAGGAAAGGTAATTTTTTTAACTTGTGAACCCAATTAAAACTAGACACTGCGAACATGAAAATGTGAAATCTTTCTGATAGAGTCAATCCAAAACTTTATATGAGTCTGGGGGTTTAAATTATGAATTGTCCTGATGTTCATAGTAATAATTTCTTTATGACAAGGCAAAACATAAATCAGATGAAATGTCAGGGAGATGCATTACACACTAGAAAATTAACAACATCTCAAAAACATTTCTTATGAAAAAATGAATTATTCAAGAGTCATTTTCTTGAGTTCAGGCTGTATTGGGCTGTACGCTCAATTCAGATTCAAAACTTCTGAGTTGCAATGCAGTGATGTACGTCAGTGTCTCATCCCCCCTACATAACTTGCACTCTCTGTGGTGATACTTTGGTCTAACAGCCTTCAGTGAGCTATTATTGGCATTTCAGAGAGGGGCAAGGGAGGTGAAAGAGAGACTAAGGGGCCTTCAAAGTGAGTATCGGTGTGATTCTCTTCACTGATGACAGAGGGAATTTAAAGTGGTTGAGGAAATAGAGTCCTTATCTTAGGGATCTAAATTATGTGGGATGAATCTCGGTGTCAAGTGCTATCATTTGAATTAAGAAATAATCTTAAATAGTAACATCCTGGCAGACACTCTTCTATCTTAACCCTCAGACCTTGTTTCCTTTCCTATTTCTAACAAGAGTTTGGATTATAGCCAACTTTTTAAAGTTATGTATATTTTTGCAATTTTCTGTACTTGAAAGAAAATACTCCTGTTTTAATTGAGAAAGCTTGAAACCCATTATTTCCTGGGGCTTTACCATATTTAATGTGTTCTGAATTGAAAGAATGTATTCTCTTATCATTGGTATTGCTGCAGTTTACACAGTGTCATCTCCCAAAGCACTGTTGCTTCCCACAGTCAACAGTGATGACATTCTGGGATGGTAGGACCTTTTTGGTTTTGGCTCTTTATAAACAAAGGCAATGGGAAAGAAAAAGAGAAGCACTGAGTAGTGGCTGCAGTTCTTCCCTAAGAAAGTCAGTTAGAAAAAAGAAAGAAAGCATAATCTTAAAACATTTCATTCATCTGTGAACATCAAACTCTAAAGCTCCCATTGCTTTGTTCAGACATCAAGGTTACATGTGTCCACATGACAGAATAACTAGTACAAGGTGGGTATTACTTTCCCACAGAAAAAATAGTATAGTAAAGATCAGTAGAGGCCTCAAGCGCAGACAGAGGCATGGACTGGTGGACATGACTGTCTGGTGCAGAGCAAGCAGCCTCTCGGTAGCCGGGAGCTGTCACTGTCTGTACCACGAACATCACATCTGTTTAAAGAAAATGAGTTGAGAATGAAAGCAGGCACAGATACGGAGTGCACCTGTGCAAAAGAAAGCCTTGCAATGAGGTAGCATTCCCTGCAGCTTGCCGGGCACCACTTATCCTGACAGAGGACTGGGCCCGTTGTTCTTAGATGGCCAAGGTTGGCCACCGCAAATTGAGAGGGAGAGCACAGTCGCATTTTTTACCTCCTGCACGAGGTGCCTGTAGGCCACTCTGTTTTCCCCAGGAGCCTAATCGAGTGAAAATACTTCTCATTTTGCAAATCCTGCATGCATTGCAGCCTCCAGGCAAGCAAGGAGGGCGTGATCCTGCGAGGTGCTAGGAGACTCAGCGTTCCTTGAAGCTGGTGCTTCCCAAGTCAAGTGCGCGATGTTTCCATCTTCAGCTCTTTCACGAGCTCTCTTCAGCTCTCGTCATCTTTGCTGATTTCTGCTTCCAGGACGAAATCCTCCGTTTAATTTAGAGGGATGCCTCTGGCTTTGCCCTGCTGCTAGCTTCATCAATGGCATCAGCATTATTTAATTCTAATTAAAAATAAAAATTCAGCAATTATCACTCATCCTTGCACACAGAGCTATGCTGTGCTTGAAATACCATCTTTTTTGCGTGTTTATTTGTCTCAATGTATTTATACTCTTACTTGTTCACTCACAGTTAAAAAACAGACCAGGAAATTTCAGTAAAACAACAAGCACCATTCTGGTTATTGACTTCAGGCTCATTCACGCTGTTTAACTTCTTCCGCTTCCAGGTATACTTTGTCTTGTTTGTGACCGTATCCATTTGTCCTGCAACCCACATTCACTCTCAGGTTCCCAGGTTTGCTGGAGGATGCATTTCTTTGCCATACATATTGCCCATGTTGCCTAGCCACATTCATTTCCTCGTGTAACTGGATGAGCTCAGAACATAAGTGATTCCCCCGTTAGTGGCTCACTGATATGGCACCTGTGTTGTGAGAGAGCTGGTCTCTTTCTATGGACAGTGAGCTTATCAATGTAGTGAAATCTGTGATTTCAAGATGCCTTGTGCTTGCGCTGGAAAATCCTAAACTCCAGAAGCATTACTTGCATCCTCTTCTAGCAACCTAGTTTGGGTAAAACGTGGCCGGGCCACACTCACCAGGTATGACCTTTTCCTTGCGTTCAGCTGATGGATGCAGTTTTTTTATTTTAGATTCCATAAATTGTTTTGGCTAACGAAGGAGAAGGACTCTAGAGAGGATTACACTTGTGAAGTCATGATAGTCTGACTATATTAGCAAGGGGTAAGATTTTTACCAATCCCCTAGTAACAGTGTAGTCCCCACTGTTGAATGCAATTGTGCCAAGAGAAAAGCGTTATATACTGGGATAATTTATTTTGCTTCACAAAACAACATAAACTACAGTGGTGTAACCTGGGAAGGCAGCGGGGGACTAATATTCCACTTTCAATGCCCAGGATAGCTAAAGAAGCAAAGATTTCTGTCCTGTGCAAATTGGAATAGGAGTCATGTCTTCATTAGGGTCTGGAAACAAACAGCCCCACCGAGCCTCTTGCAGCTACTGTCTTGTTTTAAGCAAAATCTTTCATTTCAAGGAAAGTTTTGGCAGAGCAAGCTTTGTTTTACAGAGTGTTTTGGAAAGCTTTGTGGTTCTTCTGCTTCAGAACTGAAAGACAGATTCCCCTTGCCAGAGGACAGTGCATCCTGTGTGCGCAAGGCAGAAATCTCTGACTGCGCTCATCTGCACCGAACTGTTCTTGCCTTTTCCGAGCTCGTAATGCCCGCCACATGCTGCATTGTCTCTAACGGTTCATCTTTCCTTTTATCCCCCAAATCAACAGTTAATCCACAGAATGATGGAGGAAGTGACCCATACACTTAGGAACATGCAACCATATGCTCATCTCCAGAGAGTGATATTTTTCATATGTCTGCTTTAATTTTTAAACATGTCCACCAACATGAAAACATAATTTCCTCATTCTGCAAATTTTTCTTGCTTCACAGTCTTTACTGTATTTACAGTGAAACATGCAAGTTGTTCCACTAACTTCAGTGGAATTAACTATATGTTAAAACTTGGCACAAATCTGCATTTAGCAAAAAAACTTCATAAACTCTTAGCCAGTGTAAATAAATGCAGAATACTGCCTGTTATACCTCAGGGTTCCTATCACTTCAGCAGCTCACTGCTTCAAAAGCAGATTTATCAAATTGCACCTGAGCCCATATGAAATCTATTGCTTACTAACATAAGTGCAGAAGAAAAAATGCTTCTTATTTTCTGGGAAGTGTGTGGCTTGTTACATGAAGGATTTTTCAGATAAGAAGTGTTGTTTTAAATTGTGAAAGTGTTTTGCAATTGTTTGAAGCTTTGTAATTAATTTCAAATTGGCAGAAACAGGTTTTTATTTGACAGTTTTGTTGTACTCAATTTTTAGCAATCCAGTCTTTTTTGGTGTTGAATAATACTGATCAATATTATCTCATTATTTTATTTTAAAGAGTCCTCAGTTTTGATGGTTCTCAAAATCTGAGTTCACTAATCAATTGGAATTAACAACTGAAAAGAAAAAGAAGTCCAGCAAAATAGGATCGAAACCCGGAAAAAATAACAACTGAAAATAGAACACCTAGGTTCTAACGAGAAGTAATCCTTGCAAATATTTCAACACATTTACAATTAAATCTGAGACTTCTAGAGCCAAAATCAGAAATGCCTCTTGCTGAATTGTGAGAAAAGATTTGCTAGACTGAAGGCAACAGCTGACTCATGAATCTTTATACCTCGTTTAGCCCATAGATGCTTCTGGCCCATGTGGTACTCAAATTTACTTGCCTCCAGTAACATTAATTTGTTTATCAAAGTTACGGGAGCTTTGGCACTCATCAAAGAAGATCCTGAGCTGGAAATGACATGGACAGTATTAGGTTGTCAGACAAACCTGTTGTCAAAACAGAGCAAGGCAGAGCTATGGAAAATGCTTGCAATAGTTGCATAAGCCTGATGGGGAAGGTGAGATTGGAAGTGAGGTGCTAGGAAGGGTGAAATAGTGCAAAAACACTATCTGGAGCCAAAGGTTGGATATTCTGGTGGGAAAAGGAGGGAGAGATTGAAATGTTTAAGGTGGGATGGCATAGGGCAGTGCTCCTGAAGGCATGGATGTCAATACACAAGGTTGTCATGGGACATCATTAGAAAGGGGATATGAAGCGTTCGTATGAGCCAGGGGACAGCTGACTGGTTCTCACCCTAAGGGTGGTTCATCTCTTCTTGGGAGAGGAATGAAATACAGGGAAGGAGGATGGAGAAGGAGGGAGTGTTTATACGTACAGCAGGTAATTGCACCTGGTTACCATGTCCCTGAGCAGAAGCTGCTGCCCCTGCTGAGGGCTGCTGGGTGGTCTTCGTCTAGTGAGAGCTTATGTGGAAACCTGGGGGAGAAACTGTATGAAGACACAGGGAACTGCAAAACGGGATCACACTCACAGATATGAGAGCTCTTCCTAGGGCACTGGGCAGTTATTTAAGTGTCAAGGATAGTGAGAAGTAAAAATTAGCTGTATCCACAAGTGAGTTTCTTGAGGGAAGAGGAGGAGGTGTGGAGAGGTGAAGTACAAATGGCAGCTCAAAAGAGGATAGATCAGCTAAGTGGAAACCACATCTGGTACAAAAGGCCTTATTACTCGTTACTTGTTAGCCTTAGAATATTCAGAGATTACCTAAAGCACATGAGAAACTGGTTAGTTTATGGGCCCATCTCACCCATCCTACTTTGCAGCTGTGCTGCTCTGAAGGCCTGGGGATTTCATGCTGCAGGCCCAGAGAGGTGGAGGCCGGTGCAGTGGAGATCATTCACCAGCTGCTTTGCAGAGCACAGAGTGACAGGTCTAGATGAGGATGTCCCTGGTCAGCTGTGAAAAGACCAGCATGACAACAGGATGGCTGGGAACTCAGCCCTGCCTGGCTCTGTTGGATCAGAAACACTTATTTTTTTTCAGCCTACTTGTGTTACCCTTCCTCCATTCTCTCTTTCTCTCTCTGTGTGGTTATTTCCCCATCTTTTATCTATTTGCAATAATGTTGCTGCAGTTCTGTTGAAGCTGAACCCTGCTCTGTGTCCACTCTGAGGACAAATAGATTGCAAGGGCAATGTGTTTGTGAGCTGTCTCAGTTCACCAGATGATCTCTGTTCTTGGAGCAGGCTGTGGCTCTTCTTCGACTCTTGCGATGTGGCTAACCTCTGCCTCTTCCTCTGTGCTCTCTGGTCCTAGCGATGCTGTGCAATGATGCTTGAGCATCAGTGATGATGTCCATGAAGATGGAAACAGTGTAGTTACCTGAGTGTGGTGATCTGAAAACGTTCCTCAACTCTGCTGAGATGCCCGCATAAGCCCCAGTGGTGCCTCATGGACATAAATGCGCTAACGTTGTGTCTCAGATAGGGTGCCAGTGAGCGGTGATGCCATCCTAAACAACTCACCAGTCTAGCCTGGTGCTTTGCATACACTATTTTTTTCCTCTCACTCTTATGATTTTCCCCAAAGTCCAGGATCAACCTGTCTGGTCTGTCCTTAACTCAGACCTACAGGCACTCACAGCCATAAAGTCCTGTCTCTGGGACTGGACAGCTCTGAGCAGCTCTGTGCTTAGCTGTTCTCTAAGTCCCTCAGATCCTAATAAACCAGCTGTTCTGGCATTTATCTGCCTGAAGGAGCTCATTAGACCCTCCTTCCACAACACACCCCTTCCCCCAAACCCACCCACCAAAATGCAGAGATACCTGCCGTCCTCTAGGTCAGTGCCCTTACTGCTAAGTCAGAGTCACACTTGAGCTTTTTGGCTTAGTGGATCAGAAATGGTAGCGTGCCGGGTGGGACAAATTCAGAAGGAGCAGCTGATCTTCAGAGGAGGTCCAGAGATTCAGAGGAACAGAGGTTCACAGGAGCAACCTCCCCCCTCCCCAAACTGACTTCAGTCTTTTGGATGGTTAGGGTTTGACTCTTCCTATGAATTGACTGAACCTAGGTCTCCTGCATACTAGGAAAATGCTATAGCCTTTACTACTGAAAAAATGAATGGGAAAAGAGCCATCATTTTTAGGGTAATCATTGCTTCCTTTTTCAAAAAATGGCCCAGATGTGTACTTCCAGGGAAGAGCTTCTGGCTTCTGGTTACCTGAGTGAAGGAAGGTGCTGCCCTGCATTATCAAACAAAGGATCTATAGAAAGACAGGGGTTAAAATATGTTTTTGTCCTCAGCACTTCCCCACTGACTGCCTCAACATCTCTGACCTGGGTTTTCTTAAGCACTCAACCTTCTAGAAATTGCCTTAACCACCAGGCTACTGGCTGGGGCTTCACTCTCAACCCTTCCTTTTTCTCCTGTGTGCTGCAAAAGTACTGTGTGCACATAGCTCAGAGTCTTATGGGAGCTCAGTGCTGTCTATTTTCCTTCAGGCTGAGCTCAAAACCTGAGCTGTGAATAAAGAAGGAGATAGTATCTAGAAACTTCTCACTCACTCTCCAATATAATGAATATCAATAAATGTGGGTGGGGATTAAGAAATGTGCAATGTTGCTTGTTGTGGGGCTTCTAAAGACTTTTTTTTCAGAGTTGTGTTCCAAGATTTTCACTCTGTGTCATGAAACCTACTGTGCACTCATGTGGATCAAGACAAGTTAAACACTCATTCTCTCTGAGATTTTCAGACCGATCTGACATTTTCTAGACAGACACAGCTGTGCACGAGTGGTTAGAAAACTGGAATTGTTTTATTACAGTACTACATTCTTTGGGCTATATTTCAGCTTTTTTTTGATGAAATGAAGTTAATTAGCTTTTTTGTTTTTTTAGCTGAACTTTAAAAAGTAGTGCAAGTTAATCAAAAATCTGTAATTGCTTTTGTTCAAGTGTTCATGGAGCTATTATGCTTGCTGTGGATGGGAATTCTTTCCCAGCAACGCTGAACATAACCAAGGTCTATTTCTGTGAGGTGATCTGTTATTCTGTTCTACTAATTCAGTGTCTTTCACTGGATTATTTAACACAAGATATTGTAGAAATTAAAATTTCCATCAGTTTAAAAATTGTCCAGACATCTAATTGATGAAAATTCTACTGAAAGGTATGAAAACCCCCCCCCCCAACAGCTTTGGCTCAAGAATGAGTCAGAGAGGCACATGCCTAGATCTTGGGAGTCGTATAATAGGAGAATATAATAATTGGGAGAATATAATAAGGAAATATTAAAATATGTTAACCTTGTTTTTGCAGTCCTTGGGCAACCTGTTGACCACAGTCAGAGATAAGACAAAGCTCTAGCTGGACCTTTAGTCTGGCCTCATAAGACTGTTCCTACATTTCAGTGTCCCACTTGCACTCTGCTGATTCTTTGTACTGCGGTGAATTTCTTCTTTAGGTGTTCAGTACAGCTTTTGCATATTGAACCAGATATTTCTTTGATCACAGCCCCAGGGTTACTTCCTTTGGCAATTTAATAAACTGCATTTTGGCTTCTAGGCACCATTTCTCCTGCAAGTCTAGACAGACTTTGCTGGGCTTTCTCCCCCCAGTAAGTTGCTGTTCCAGGGGTACCGACACAGCATGGCAACGCAAGGCGAAAAAGGGTCTCTGTCATTGAATGTACAGTAAAGGACCAACACGGTGCTAAAGATGACCTTTCAGTCTGGACTATAAACAGAGGATGAGCTTGGAGAAGAGATATTTAAACAACAAAGCGCCTGTAGACTTTGTTTTCAATGGTCTCAAGTCAGAGAGGATGAGGCGTTATAAAAGCACTAAGTCTGCTCTTGGCAGGGGCGTGGGTGACTGCTCAGCTTGGGAAAGGAAGGAGGGAAAGGAAGAGCCTTAAGTCCCAGAGAAAGTCCCTAAAGATGGTTGAGGGCTCTGAAAAAATCCCAGTGAAAGGTTAGGAGTGAGGAAGACTCAGGAAGAAAGAAATGTTTAGACATGTCATGTTTTATTATTTTTCTAGGTTTTCTTTGTCTGATTTGTCCATGAGAAAGAAATCCTTTGCCAAGATTATGTACTGCTCATTTTGACTAGATGTTGCTAAAGGGCTGAGCTGAAAAGTGATTTTCAACTGCCTGGACTTGCTGCTGGAACAACTGTGCCTATTCAGTAGCTTATAGATTAAGATCCAGAAGATCTCATGAGTCTGCTGGCTGTCTTCTTAAGGTGGCCAAAAGCATCAACTCCACCCAGAGTCTGTGATGAGACTGAGAAAACCAAATCTGAAGAAAAGTGTACCTTGTCCCGACTCCTTTCCCTTGGTGACACAGACTGTTCATCTGGTGCCTAATCTTTCACAGGAGATTCAGAAGTGTTGAGGAAGCTGACAATGTCGAAAGCCATTTAAAGAAAACATTTCCACTCCTCTTTTTCCTGAAACTGGGTCACATATAAGAATTCAGAGTCTGCTAATTAATTTTTGTTAGACTACTGTCATGTCTAGCATGACGGACCTTAACTGTCAGTGAATATGCTACTTCACTCTCCACTGTGGATCTCAGCAACTTTGTCCCCAAGGGCATCTTTATTAGCAGCCTTCCTTTACTGTACATACAGTAAGCTGGCTCATCTGCTCTGATGTTATCAGATAAAACCTTATTGCCTCAAAGGTGACCTGGCAGAAGGAGTGATGCAACGTGCAGTTGTGCCAGTGAGAATTTTGTTTGAGTTGTTAAAAAAAAGAAGAAAAAAACCCAGACCAATGGGTCTTCCTGGGATTTGCATGCTGCTGTGGAGACTTTGGTGTCTGTGAAGAGTAGAGGGATGTATAGACATATCTCCACTATACCACTGGTATTAGCTTACATTCCCCTTTCAGACAGCTGTTACCTGCTTCACTCCAGGTCAAATCTGGCAGGATGACAAGTGACTCAACATGGGGAAAAGTATTTCTCTCCATTTTTAGGTTTTATACAGTGACTAGTATGATCATATGTGAATGGCTTTGCTAGAGAAAATCTTATATGACTTCCCCTACAGACTGCAGGTCCCAGTTATGACTCTCTCCTTTTCTGAATATGGGCAGTACAATAGTAAGGCTCATTGGTAACATCTGCATAGGACCCTCGCCAATATGACACCAGACCACAGTCTTTGTAGGGCAGAGAAAATTCTCACCTGATTTATAGAAAGATTCTGTGAGATTTACTGCAAGATGTTTTAACAATTTCATTCTACTTCATGGTGCAAAATGAAGGTAGGAATATATTTTGCTGTAAATCTTAGAGGAGCTCAAAGAATAACGCAGGCTTTTGATTTGTTAGTTACCACCATGCTGGTAAAGTGCTTTCTGTAATGGTAATTGTAGTACAGTAATTGTAGGGCATCTGTAGTGGAGAAATTACCCTTTATTTGTTTGAATAACAAAGACTCCAGGTGATGTATTAGATGACCTATCGAGGTCTTTTCCAGCTTATTTTTCTAAGCTTCTGTGATTCTGTTGAAATGACAAAGGCTAAGGACAAAGATTTGTCTGCTCAGAGCTTACGGTAATTGCAAAGCAATTGCTGAATATGATCCTTGTAGATGAATTTTATAGCACTGGGACAATGGGCTGCTCAACTCAACAACTTTTTTTTTTTCACTTGGTGCTATTGCTTGTTCCTGATAAAGTGCTCTCTTGGTGGTGCACGTTATCATCTTTCATGAGTAACAATTGGAGGAGCATTAAATACGTGATGGAAAAGGCCTGATCTTGTTCACAAAGAGGTGCGGATAAACTTTACAGTTGACTTATCTGTGAGCAGAATGTGGCTCCAGGGACAAGCTGCCTCTGAGCAGAGACCAGAAAATGCTCTTTTCAGTCACTCAGACTCATACAACAGAATGTTATTCAGCTGCCCGTGGAGCAGAGTGTGTGTGCTGGTCCCACACTTGATGTGCAGGCCAGCCACACCAGAGCACTGAGCTGAGAAGTTACCTGGATGCTGGGGTGGCCTGATGATACTAAAATGGTATTTGCTTGCTTTGGACCTCCTTTTTCTTCCTTCTTTCTCCAGACCACCAGTTAGAGGTGGATCTGTGAGGGCCTGAATTCCAGCTGGCCCTATGCACATGCTGGTATGGTTCATACTAATTCAGCAGTGCAGCCCCTCACCGTGGAATCAGGGCTACAGCCACTCCTGTTCACTGACTTCAGAAAGTGCAAGTTGGTTCCTTTAATTTATCAGGCCCATATCTATCATGATTACTCTAAGGTTTTCTGTAACCCTAGCTGTAGGACATTGTCAGAAACATTCTTGAAATATTTTCCATAAATCAGGATATACCTCTAACAATAAATACCTGGGAGGTACAGTCTAGAATTAACTTGCCTATGAGTTTCCAGAGTTTCCAGTAAAAATGAAGTCAGTAATATGAATTCTGCCAGACATGCAGGAACTGAAGCAGCTAGGTTGAACCTGAATTTTAAGCTAATGGTGAAACAGATCTGCTGGAAGTAAGTATCTCCATTTCCTATATAGTCAATGTCTTGCAGGAGGTGTCTTGGAAGGCTTCTAGAAGGAAAACCTATCTGACATCCTTTGGCACCTCTGCTTAGGCAGGTGCAATTTCTCACTGGAGATCCTTTAGAAAGATTGGCTCACTGGGCACCAGAGAGCGATTCATCTTGCCTCTTGTACTCGTGCATTTCAGGGTAGGACGAATCGCCCTCTACTTATTTATTTTCATTAATGGCAGCAGGATCTAAATCTTCAGTGTAGACAGCTAACCTTTAGATACCCAAATCGGGTCAGAGGATCCAAGTCTCCAGAACCTCAGGCTCACACATGGAGGAAAACTTGAGGCAAAATTTAACTGATAGGAAAGTCTGTAAGCATCCTGTGTTAGTAAAAGGCAGTTTCCTTCCTTTTTTTATCCGGTTTCTTAAGGCTTATGCAAAATGATGTCTGTTCCTTCCAAATGACTCTGAACTTGCTGGCCAGCATCAGATGCTCTTGACAAAGGGCTGAGGTTTCAAAGATACTAAATTCATACTAGTTTTATAAACTTGAAAATGCAGCTGAAGGCCTTTCCCAGAGGAGAGTCCTCACAGGAGGAGACCCCCCCACCTCAACTCACCTCCTAGCAGAAATTGACCTTGAAGAAACACAGAGGGACGATGGACAAATGGTTTAACTTCTCAGGGAATTACTTGTTCCATTGGGAACATAGGAAGACCTGCTTTTTACTCAAACAGCAGCCATTCCAGCTGCTCCTTTCTGATGGGAGCTATTCAGGTTACTTTTTCTTGTTTCTTCACAGTCTGAGCGTGCTGTGACTGCAAGTCTGTATCAGATAGCTGATGCAGTACAAAAAGGATGGTCAGTCGTAGACACGTTTAGTGAACTCAACTGGAATGCAGAAGTCTTGTGCAGGCATTTTTTTTCTGAACTGTCCCAGCTCATGTAAAAAGTAATTGTCATTAAAAAAAAAGAGCTAAATAGGAAGGGGTTGGCCACATCTCACACATCCCTTTATGTGTAAGACATTATTTATGGTTTCCTTTATGTATATTGATATTTTCACTAACTTCAGTGGTGCTCAGGCAGAATATTGACACTGGGGAGCAGCACATCTTCCATCTCTACTTAGTAAAGTTTGGGGAAATACAAGCCCAAGGATCGTGAGGCCAGGTTCTAATAAAATAATCAACTATGAGCTGCTACTAAAAGAAAACTCATTAAATCACTCTTGTTCTTCCAAGATCTCTGTCCTTCTCTCTCTATCTCTGTCCCTCTCTCTCTCACACACACAGAGTCATTTGCAAATTATATATAAAGTATATGTATTGTGAAACTACTTGCACTGCAGTTTGGAGGTTATGCCTTTTCTCTTTATTTTAAATTACAAACCCAACAACCTATAGTATAGATTTGTTGCATTTTTGTCTTCCTTTCCTTTCAAAAATAGATGCTTGTTTCATACTGAAAAAATCTGAATCTCTGGCACTCCTTAACAATTGGCAAAATATGTTCAGCACAAAAATATTTTGGAACAGACTGCAATATATTGGGCAATGTGATCTAAAAATGAAAGAAGAACTGATTCAATTCTTTTGCAGGTCATGTGTGGCTGTGATGCTTCAGGCTGCTTGAAAAATAGAATTGCTTCCCTATATCTTCCTTTTGACTTTCACTCCCTGCAAATCTTCAGGGGACCCTTACTGCTGAAATAAAAGAGTGAGCTGGAAGTTCATTGACGTTCACCTTTAAAAATAGCATGTGTGATGAAATAACAAGACTGCATTGTTTTTCAGCCTAATCTTTTATTTGTCATAGTCATCAACTTCTGTACCTGGAGGAAGAGAAAACAGGTGTGTGAACCAGATGGACAGATGGAGAGAAGTATCACTAAATCGTGTAGGCATGGAAATAGAAAGACCTAGGACAAAAGGCATTTTGGGTAGAAGGTGACCCAGTCAGTCAGTTGTAGGGAAATTCTTATTAAAATTGAAAGAGACTTCTAGAAAACAATTTGGAACATGCAGGACATTTATTAATCCATTTGTTATTGTTGTGTTTGAAAAGGGGGGATACACTCTGGCAGACCTAAAACCAGAAGCACTAATTTATACTAGAATATACTAGAAATATATCAGAGGGCTAAGTGGGTTAAGTAGAAAATCACTCATTGTCATTCAAGACTTAGGGGGAATCACCCCTCATTTCAGAAAAGCTCTAGCTGTGAAACATCAGGGATATCTCTATTCTCCTTTGACCTGTTTGGAGCTGGTTCTCCCACCTTTCCCCACCTTGGCTCTAACAATCCATATCCATATGCTGTTTCCCAGCTTCTTATTCTGACCATGACCTAGATATTTTTCAATACTTTCTTGCCATATCAGATAAACTGCCCAGCTCATATCATGCAAAAAAAAATATTCTTCATTTATTACTGCATAAATAAATGCATTAATTATTAT
Source organism: Apteryx rowi (assembly GCF_003343035.1). Classification (NCBI taxonomy): domain Eukaryota; kingdom Metazoa; phylum Chordata; class Aves; order Apterygiformes; family Apterygidae; genus Apteryx; species Apteryx rowi. The sequence continues at coordinate 212,905 of NW_020449074.1, read as the reverse complement.
TACTGCATGCAGGAATTTATAGTAAGGATCTGTTACTACTACTGTATAATGATTACTGTGACTGATAGACTGAAAATAACAACTATAGTGACATCCCCACATTGGCTACACGGCAGCATGGAACACGGGATTCTGCACTCAAATTATCCTTTCTGGAGGAGGTCTTAGAGTCCTTATAAATGGCTGTTTTTCACTAGAGTTCTTTCAAAATCTATTTATTATAGACCTAAACCTGGAAAAATCCCATAAACCATAAAAATAGCCTCAAATCTTATCACGCCAGCTACAAAAAGCAAATTGTTTTGCCCCATAATTAAAAAGAAAATAAGCAAACATTGATGGCTTAGTATTGGTAGGAAAGAGAAAAAAAAGAAAATGTGTTGGTTTTGGTCTTTTTGCAAAGTGACCAGCTATCCAGTCTGGTATAATTAAACAGATACACACAGTTCAGACATGCTAAATACCCTCAGTTTTCAGTTCAGGCACTTGGATGCTGTGATTGAGGAAGAACAGAATACAATGAGGAGGTTTATAATTTAGCATGGGAAAAATATTGATCAAATTATGTATGTTATTTGTATGTGTAATTAAGCAAAAAATGTTTTTTTGCCTCTTTGGGGAAGTGCAACAGATGATCAACAGTAGTAACCGCTATAGATAACAGAACAGGAAGAACAGGAACCTTCTGAAATGAGTCAGGCAATGATGGGATGGAAATATTTTTTTTCCCCAGGATGTTCGTTTGTACTTGTTCTTCCTGGAGGTTTCCATCTCCTTTGTGTTGTCCAATGTCATATGAAATTTTCTGTGAGTCTTCTCTAATTGTGGGAGATGGGAAGGAGAAAGGCAGAAACAGCTCTGGTGACAGAGAGGAAATGGTCATTCCTTTTTCACTCAGAAAGAAGGATAGCTGTTAACTGCACTTCACGGCCAAGATTAAAAGTCACTACATTGTAATAATCACTTTCTAATTCTGATCCAGTTTTCATGTGGTTCTGGGAGCTGGCACTGATGATGATCATGAATGTCCACATTCATCTCTTACAGTCTTCAGATCACTAATTCCTCAAATATGTTAAGAAAGTTATCTTCCATGCATTTTAGCACGAGGCACACCTCTACACTGTAGACTTTTCTGACACAGCCTATTCCTTGCCTGCTCCGCTCAATAAACTGAACTTAGCATTGTCAAGTTGTTGTGTTCCTCAGTCATTAGGAGGAAGCTGAGATTATTTCAGCTCGCTAGAAAGGACCAAATTTATTCTCCATTTGGATAAAATCAACCTCTACAGTCCAAATTCTCCTCCAGCCAGGACCACTGCCTATAAAAAGGGCATGGGTCCAAATTTTAAAGCAGTCAGTATTTGATGATATAGGTTTTGACAGGGACCATCCACTGTCCACTGAAATAGCTGAGCTCCTTTAGGACAAAGAAGTTTCTGAAGCTGGAAAGAAAACTTTCACAGTTTAATTTAGACTAGTCCAGGAACAGAACTCATTTGGGATCACCTCTTCTGTTTGAGTAAGGATTTCCAACATAATTAACATTATAATTAAAAATTTATATATGTAGATATTTAAGCCAAGCAGAGCCACCTGGGATGAAGAAAGGGAAAACAGTGGAGGGCTCCAGTAAACTTATTAGTTTCCTTGCTGTTTGTACATATCTTTTCAAATTTTCCCAGCCCTTGAAGCACTGATCTCAGAGTCCCCAGTAAATTAATTAACACCGAGATGGCTGTTACGCTCCACTGAGAGTATTCCCAGTAGGCCTGGAGAGCAGAAAACAGCAAGAAGGGACTGAAGGATGTGGAGACAGAGCAGCTTTGGTATGGGAGGTTTGACCGTGCATGCAGTTCCCTGGACAAGGGCTGCCCAGCTCCCAGTAAGTAAAATGGTGAAAGGGGCAGCCTGTCTTTATACAAAGAGAGGAGAAAGAGAGCAAGAAACATAGCTAGATCTTGCAGCCCTTGGAGAAGCTTGTAAGTTTTCTGAATCCTGTGTCTCAGGGACCTGGAGTGCTCCCACATTGCATTATCACACTGGAGAGAAATCTGTCCATAGGAGAAATCTGGACTGGCCAAACCTGCAGAGCCTGCCTGGAGTCTATAGATAGCTGTGCCTCGCAGTATAAAAGGAAGAAGGTGACCTTGTTTAGCCCATCAAGTGTTGTAGCAGCTGGATGTCTCTGTTTCAGGGTGAGAAAACGCAGCAAAACCAAACCACTTAGACAAATGCAGAGCTGCTTAAAGTGATCTGTGCTTACCGAGGTAGAGGGAAGCATCCTACTTTTGTAAGTTCATTAATGTTTGGTTACCCTCATCCTTTCATTGCTCATACGCTGTTTTCTGTTCCCAATAAATCTCCCTGCCTGTCTTCAATCTTGTATCCTTATCTGGGGGGAGGATGAAGTTAGTTCCTTAGCAGCAAGTTGTTAGATTTATGTTCTTGTCTTTGATGCTCTGAGCTTGTCACTCCTTGCCAAACAGTGCTATTAGTACTGAATTTCTTCAAAGACAGCAGTAGCAGCCTGTATTTGATACAGAGAGGAAATGTTAAGGGCAGATACCGAGACACCTGGATGCTGAGAAAAGTATCCAGCTCTTCAAGGAGAGTGGAGGAGTCCTTCCATATCCTTAGAGGGAGGAGAGGGAAGACATTTAAATTACAATATTGGGAAAAAGTTGGATCTTCCTCTGATTTGATGGGGAAAGCACTTAAGAGTATGCTTCCATCTCTGCCAATGCCAGGAGCTGTCCTTGAGCCTTGAGGCCAGGTGGCACAACCAGGCTATGTCCATGTCATTCAATTCCCTCCAAAGTCCAATGTCTGGTGGGAAAGGTCCCTGACTTGGGCTAACTCCCAAACCGTGCTGGGGAGGTGTTTGGGTGTCTGCTAGTTGGTCAGGGCCAAAACCAGCTAAGGACTGTTTTGGCTTTTTATCAACATGTTTTGAGATGGTGGAGGTCAGGATCCTGCGAGGAGGAGGCAGGGCACTAAGTAGGACCACAACCCTGGAGTTTAGGAGAGCAAACTTTAGCCTCTTCAGGGACCTA